>NC_069117.1:15278344-15589773 GCF_025612915.1 Magallana angulata
TAAATTTAATTTTCATTGAGCACTTCCGTTTGTCCGTTTCCTATCCCGAGACAAAAAAACCTTATTTTGCCGAGATCTCAAAAACGGTAACGACTTGAACAACCAAACTTTCTGAAAGACCTATGTATGTAATGTGGCTAGTGGATAAATGTACATTAGGTGTCCAAAAATTATATATTCATTTATAGTTTCGGCATGATGAGTATAGATTAAAATGATTTGAAAAAATGAATTGTTTAATGATTGTCTTCTTACTAATCGAAAGTCAACACTAAAAAATCATTTTTATTATAGGTGGTGTACCTTTTCCTTTTTGTGTATGTCTACAGATACAAGTCTTTTGTCTGTCTTAGATTAAGAAAAACCTCCGAAGTTAAACACGAAAATATACACAGGACCGAGTGACTGGGACAAGGTGTGAAAACTGACCACCTGTGGGGGATTAACAGATATAAATACCGATCGGCGAAATACAATGTTAAAACAAAATGACTGAATTCTCACTTTTAATTAAAAAAAATTCATTACGGCAGGGTCCATGGGGGTTATAATTCTTTAAAATCTTAAGTTTATAATTATTTACAAAGAACTACATACATGATTAATTAATCTCTCTCTCTCTCTCTCTCTCTCTCTCTCTCTCTCTCTCACACACACACACACACACACACACACACACACACACACACACACACACATAATACAAATGTAGTTTATAGCGACCTGGTGCATTCTTCTCTATGTACTTAATGTTAATACTATAAACATCATTATAAAAATCAATATCAAGTACCTAGGATGAGTAAGAATCCCCTGTTGACCGGTTGCACCCGATGTGTATTTAAAAGTGCCAAAGATGGAACTTTCAAATTTTCAGCGATTTACGATTTTAGCTTTAAAACGATCGATTTTCTGTTTTAATTTTATGAAAATTATTAATCACAATGATAGCGCTTTTTGTCCAGTATAAATATACATGTACTGTGGTTTCATTAATATTCAAGGGTATCAATTTTTGTGGTTAAAGTGAAAATCACAGTTTCAAGGAAACGTAAATTCGTGGCCAATGACACTATCAATACAAACTGTTAGTAGAAATTGCACTTCAGTGAACATTTATTTTCATGGATAAACTTAACAACGAAATCCACGAAAATTGGTATTCAACGAATATTGATGAAACCACAGTATGTCTATTTAAATATTTTGATCGTCACTTCCGGTCCCGAGATATATGTATCAAAGATTTCATGTTTTTGTTTGATCACGATTTTTTTCAAAAAATATCAATTAGAAAGTTAAAAATTTCACTGATGATTATTACTCTTTATCCGCAGTGCCCTTCACACTCCGAAAGTCCATCGTAACTTCCGGTCGTCATTGAAAGAAACAAAATTCATTTTTTTTTCACCTTTTCTTGTTTTAAAATATTTTTTCAGTCATGTTACCATACAGACCCTATAATGAATGGAGAATATGTATTTTTGTTCTAAAATCTATCCACGTTAGAGTGTAACACTTTTGTCCGGACGACCCATGTTCAATCTTCGAGTGCCAACTCTTTTTTTTCCCTTAATTTTGTTTCGATTGAAAATATTATCTCTAAAATTGTGGATTTTACTAATTTCCGTTTGAATTTTATCATAAATCACAGTAATAGCGCCCTGTTGTAGAATTAAGATATGTCTGTTGAAATCTTTAGAGAGGCTTACTAGAATTTTAGAAGGTGTTGAGAAATAAAAGAAACTATCTCGACAGCCTTTTTAAGGTCCATTCAAACGGAAGACCTCTCGTTGCTCGCAACGAGATTGCATCTAGTTTGTAGTATTTTCGTAATAAAAAAAAAGCAATAATAGTGCAAAATTTCAATATATTTGGGCTATTTTTCCCACCTTTCACTAAAAAAGTAGGTTATTTTTAAGAACAAAGAAAGTTGAGTATGGAAAAGTGAATTTTTATAAAGGGTTAAATTTTAAAATAAAGTATTTTCGAAGTTTGTATGATACTGGTAAATCTGAATTCTACAACTCTTAAAGATGTTGATGAACAGATATATGTAATCTATAACCATCAAAATAATCAACCAAATAGATTTTACATTTTTTCAAATTAAGATCTTAACGTTACCTTATGTAGAAGAGTTTCTGATTTCAACTCGGCGGCTTTAAATTGATATTCAGGCTTTACTATGGTGTCATTAAAACTTGATTCAGTACATTTGATTATTGCTGTTTTGTACAATTTTTATTTTCCCATTGACTAACACCAAGTAATCTATGTATTTTTGAATTATTCCTTTATATTCTTTCGAAGAAAATGAGTCATTTATTCAATATGGCGGCCATGTGAAAATAAGGATATTGGATACATTTTACCATATGCAGAAAGAATAAGAATATTAACTGAATAAACAAAGACACCTCATACAAGATTTACTCCATAAGCGATGATTGTTGAATAAGAAAAATGTAATTCAAAGACAGAGCGGGTGATTTCAGATTTTTAAAGAAAAATTTATATGCTGAATAGTTGCAACGCAAAGAAAGGGATGGCTGACAGGGATAAGAAAAAGTAGCTGTATAATGATATTGCTAAGTTTCAGATAATTGTTTTTCACACATCATCCTACAGGTGGGAACAAATCGTCCATCCTGAGGAAAAAAACAAAATCATTGTCACTTTACTTAATAGAAAATTTAATTACTGGCGTGGGCAGTTATGATTAAACGTCTGAAGTATAAACGATATTTAATGAATTGTGGATATAAAATGGCGCAAATGCCCAATGGTTTATTCGCAAAATACAATTTCAAATTTCATTCATCTTTTTTTATGTAAATCTATTCAATAATTTTATAATACAATTTGTACAATTGCGAATTTTAACTTGGTTTGAATATTTTAACAAACGATTAGGTATGAAGCTTTAACCATTAGCCATTAACACCTGCTTTATTCGACTTTTGCTTTAACACCCCTGCGAATGTTATTGTCATTTAAATTATAGACCATGTGTTTTTATTTGACCCTTTCAGTTTCGCAGTAAAAATCGTGCCTCGTGTTTATAGCCTATTTCATAGAATCTAGGTACTTGTAGTCAAATATAAAATCTAGAGGTTTATTGATTTTAAACTTTATTTTCATTAATTGGTTGATAAAATGTGTTCTAGAAATAAATGTGACAATAAAAAGCAATAGTTTTTTTCTGTTTTGAAACAATTAACATGCTTAGTAGAGATCCCTCGAAGGGTTTATTTTCGATCCGCGCCTGACCTAGTAATAGCATCAATAGTGAAACAGAATATACTATTTTATGCAGAATGTTCCTTGAAAATGTCTCGATATACTGAGTTTTTAGGAAAAACAGACACCCATTATTTTTTTTAAAACATAGTATTGCACACAACAATCATCTAACATGGCTATGATTTTTTTAAGCAACCCAATGTTTATATTTTCAACTACTCCACACGTGGTTGAATACGTACAATAACTCCGTTCTGAATATCATCGTTTAATTCAAATAACCACTAGATGGTAAAATAAAATTTACATCTTACATCAAAGTATTTTCATGTTTTTACATAAATAAAAGTAGAATATGATATGAAAAACGACCAGAACTTACGTATTTTGAGAACATTATCCGAACACACACACACACATATATATATATATATATATATATATATATATATATATATATATATATATATATATATATATATATTTATATATATATATATATATATATATATATATATATATATATATATATATATATATATATATATACTTCCGCTCAAAATATCACAGGAACTGAACAAATCTCGGTGAAGTCTCATGAACTTTCATTCGAGCACCTCTGGATTTAATATACTAAGCAACGAAAAGGAAAACATTCCGAACACATTCGCAGGGGTGTTTAATCATGGGACCAAAACGTGAAATTATTGGGATACAAAATGATATGTATAATGTATAGTTAGCCATCCCTCTACGCTTTTGTTGATTTTCATTAGATCTTACCGACAAGAACAATTCTTTATGGCCAAACCCTTCAGTTTGAGAAGAGTCAAACCAGGAAATATCAATAATAACGATATTACACTGTCTTTTTGTGCATGTTTGACCCTGTTATATTGAAAACTATAACTGCAAATTTTCCTGCAGGAAATTAAGAATTTTTACATAATCCTGTACTTTGGCTCACAACTTTTTTTATGCCAAGTTATACAGTGTAAAAGCAAAAACGTAAGAAAAATACAATCTTTTAAATTCCTTTTCATCTTGATTTAATCAGTATTTAATCATATGTACTAAGTCTCTTCTTATGTTTACAAGAGATTCATTCTTTAAAATGGGCTTCTTTAAAAACCACCTTGCCTTTTATGTTTTCTGGTCTTAAAAAACTTTTAAACCATTGTCTTTTGACTGATATAACAGCATGTCAAGATTAAGTAAAATTATTTTTGCTAAATATGACATTCATATAAATGCACACTTTTAATTTCCATATAAAGTCCTCGAAATTAAAAAAAAAGTACACAAAGTTTTAATGTGTTTAATGTTTAAAAGAGTATGTCCCTTTGTCCAATGAGCATTTGCTGATCAGGAAATATCTATAAGAATCGTGGACTTAATTGCGTGGACCCTGAGGTCCACGCAGAAAATATACAAGCGAGGTTAAACCGGATGCTATGGGGAAAATTCAACCTGCGCATGAGTTAGCTTGGTTCCCTTGCGAAATGGGTAGCTCAGGGAACCAGGCTAGCACCCGTTTATCTGAATCGGGATCGGGATACCATGCCATATGCACACATAAGTTGAAGGGCGCTGTAATTGTAAAGTTGTCGATAAACAGTACAGAAACAAAGTATTCCGTTTAAAGAAATGATCGGCATGTGATATGAACTGTCAGTATTATGAAATAAGTTAATGTTATGCCGAAACTACAATAGGCATCAAATAGCATAATTTGCAATGTTTTGTTGTTTTCCGAATACACATGTAGCTTAACTTTACTTTTACAGTAGGCGAGGCTAGAGTACTTCCCGATTAAATTTTTTTAAGCATTTAAGTATGACTGAATAATTATGTAACTGTATATAATAGATTGATTGAATAAAATCTCAAGAAAAATGCATCAAAATATGAAATTAATTTACACAAAGCTGTCACTGCATATAGTTAACAAAGTAGTGCTAAGCGTAATGTGTGCGCAAATAGTACCGAATGCCTGATACTATAATGCAATCTTCATTTATGTAGATCATAATTATTTTAGAAATATGAACCCTTTAAACTCTGAGATAAAAAGTCAGGGCTATACATATACGTAATACAACGTACAAATTAAGTGGTTAAAAGAAGGCGGCTAGAGTCGGTGGAAACTTTGATAATCTTAAGGCTTTCACGTCTTCGTTGGAAACACATTCATATGGTCCACGTATTGCAGTCCTTTTTTAAGGGACAGGAACTTGTTTATTTCTTATACATGTACCATAGCATCTGTATCAGTGACGTCACTGAAAACAGGTACGGATATCGTGATCAAACCAACTGTGTTTAAAAGTGTGAACCTCAGTGCAAAGTGAAAAGATCATCCTACAACCACAAGCTACAAAATCAGGAAATAAATTATACACTCCCATACACTGTAAACGCTATGATCCTAACATTAAAAAGTTCTCAAGTGGCTACTTCATTAATCTAAGGCCCCTACATAAACAATAATTTAATCAATTTTACATACTATATGCGATTTATTAGTTAATTTGTTAAAAGAAAGATGTAAATTTAAACAATAGATTGCTTTCTTTTGGTGATCTATCCGGGTTATGGAGGTAGCGATTATTTCAGAAAAAAAATACATAACCTACTAACGCTCACGCTAGTTATGTATTATTTGTTAGTCCTATGTCATGAGTCACATTATCTGTACGGTAGTTGAATACCCCTTGCATGAACCAGAAATTGTTCGCTCCTGAATAAAAGTAAACACTCGTCAGTACTTTCATCACTTTGATTCCTGTCCTATCGCTTCCTTCAAATTCCAAATGAAACACTAAAGAACGCATTTTATGGTTTTAAAACATAACAACTTTATGGTTTTAAAACTTAAAGCGGCACAGCGTTTAACACATAAATCTTGATTATTTACAGTGCCGAATTGCTAATTCAATTTGGCATGAATGAGTCCAAAGGCGTACCTATGGACAAAACGTTTCTAAACAGGTGGTCTTGGGCGGCAGCCACCCGTAAGCTAAGCACACTTTTAACAGCATTTTAAATCTATTTCAAGCTTATCTTTTAAAAAGATTGGTGAGCTAGCGCTGTAGCCATCATAAAACACAGAAGCAGATCTCTAAAACATTGGTTTGTATTTCTGAATCGATTAATTAAATAGGTAGGCACAGTAGTGTACTGGAATTGTGCTGGAGTGGGGTCTCAATTTCTAACTGTGAATCTAGAGGCATAGTATAGCTCATTGACTGTGCCTTAATCATTATGTATCTACTGTTATTTGAATTTCGACTCAGTCGAGGTGAAAATTTTCAAGAACCATTGGTACTATTTTGTAGCAATCGTATCTTCTCGGGCCTTTCCGGCAAGCTCGGAAAACATATCCGAAGTTGTTTTCCGAGCTTGAAGAAATTCAAGATAAAGCTAGCTATTATTATGATATTGAAAATAACTTTGCATTATAAGACCTACTGTTACTTTTTGACATTTACAATAAAACACAAAACTTCATGTGAAAATGATAAAACGAAATTCAAATGGTACAGTTTATCTACAGTAGTACAGTATTCCCAGAATCCCCTACTATGGAGTTGACCATGCGTATTCCAGTGAAAAAGACTAACGTAGTTGCTAGTGCTCGAGAGCGCTAGCAATTAGGTTTACGGTGGTAAACAAAAGCATAATAAGAATATTTTCACTGGTGCAGAATTTTAAATTTACAGTACTAGATTAAAATATCTTTTTTGATATTTTATTCAGTACTTTTTTGCAGTATTTCTTAAGCATCTTCCTGGTATTTGTAAAGTTGTGATATGCGGTGAACATATACATGTATAGTGTTGACGTATCTATTGCATGTTTTTTTTAGTTTCAAAGTATTCTGGCAATATACTTTCCCCTTCCATATAACTGGTTTCTGAAAAGCCATGTAGTTTCTTTTCATTTTGATATGAATTGAAGGCAAGCGCTGAATTGATTTTAATGATATGCGGATTTATTAACTCGGTCAAAATTTCGAAAAGTTTTTAACTATGAGAACATGTTCGGGATACTTTAGGAAAAATTCCGGCACAAATGCAAAATGTTGTCGGGTTTTATAATGAAACAAAAGAAAAAACCCAGTGTTTTAAAAAAGGTCAATTAAGTAATTAAAATAGATTCAGAAGAAAAAAATACAAGCACAGTCATGCATTACTTGCTGAAATGTCGGTACTCCACTGGTCTAGGCTCCATCCTTAACGTACTTTTATTAAGAAGGTAAGTTTAAATTTCTTTATAACATTTATGTATGGAAATGTAGTTTAGACCCATAACTGGTCGAAATTCATAGTAATTTACCTTTATTACGGTAACTACCCTCCTAAGTCCTGAGACACGCCCCGGTTATCGAATGGTCGATACTTAAAGCGACCTAAGAAAAATCACGGACTGCACGAAATTATCATGTTAATGTCAGACTCAGATTTCCATGCATAAGAGAAGATTTTGGTTATTTCTTTTATCTAACATACTGATGTACATTAATAGTAATTTAGTTATTAATTTAACTTACTTATTGCAATCAATATATTAATTTGTTAAAAGAAAGATGTAAATATAAATTATAAAATGCTTTCTTTGAAGATTCATGCGGATGAAAGTAGCGATCATTGCAGAAAAAATTATATAGTTAACGCGGGTCAAGTATTTTTTCTTCATTCATACTCATACTCTGGATGAATCATGGAAGAAAGCATTTAATTGTTTAAATGATATATAGCCACAGTAGCTATAGTAGTTTAAGACATATATTCTCCTAACACTGAAGAATTACAGTGGCTATCGTAAATAGGTTCGATATATACTAAATGTTGGTTGTTGTGCTGGGCGTTTCAACATTTTTTATGATCAAGCACCGTTTAATTTTCTGAAGAAAATTTACCTCTTTGGTATCAGGGTGACCCAAAGTGTATATAGTTGGCGGGCTGAGAATAGTGAATATTCATGAAAACGAGAAAAATTCAACGAGTTGTCCATCAGTCAACAAATCCAAGACTGAGCGTGGGTTTACGACGATGTGATTACTGTGGGACTATTTTGTGTAGCGAATGCTTGTACTTTGACGTTCTCAATAAACATGATAAATAAAGTGAAATGAATATTCAAATACTTAATGGTATCTTTTTTGTTATTGGCAGGTTGCATCCAAACATCACTTGCTAACATCTCAGCCTCCTTGACCCATCTTAATTCAGAACTGATATAATGTTTTCAAAGAAAATAAATTATTAGTTATGTCTTCTGAAAAAGTGATTTAAATGTAGATGTCACTCTTGGAGTTCGAAATACAAATTTTTGTTTATAAAGATCAAATGTGAATTTTATTCAAACAACCATCATACTTCATAAAACAAAATCTATACATAGCAAGTTTTGTCGAGGGTAATACAGTTGTCATTTAATATAGTGTTGCCGTTAATTTCCGGTTCCTTGATACGAGGAGAAGTAGAAGATTCGCCGTGAGGGGTGGGGTAAAGCATGTCATTGCTCAGAACGGCATTGTCATTGACAGTACACAACGAATTGTTTCTGAGAGAAAACTCGATCTGTTCAGAAGGAGGAGGGGGTGGAAGGTATGTACTGACATATGAAAAAGTGTCTTCGTTGTCCTCCAGATCGTAACACTTTGTCACTGAGCCAACGATATCTTGTCTTGAGCGCATTGAAGAAAATGTCCAACATCTGGACATGAAGCGAGCATTTGAATTTTCTACGTCGAAAAAATCGTCAGATTTATTCAAAACTTGCCCATTCTTTTCACACTGTTTGTAAATATCCGGTGTTGATGTCAGCATTTTTTTCCGCCTCCGCTTTTCCTTTTTTGCTTTATAAGACTTCATTCCGGAGGTGTCCGACTGAGTCCGATCGAACGCATCCGCTTGTGGTGTCCCGCCCTCTTCTGTCGTTAAGACGTCTGTGTATGATTCAGGTTCCACAACTCTGGATGAATCCGGATCTGTCCTTAAACTGGAGTCCATGGTGCAGGGTTCGTCTTTGATATCTGATATCCCGAGGTCGACATCCAATCCACTGTCCCTGCGATCATCGTCATTGCTTACAGCAGATAATCGCTGTGCTAAATGAGAAACTTTCCTTTCGAGATCTTTAATTTGTACGAGTTTCTGAAACAAAAAAGGTCAAAATGAAGCAATATAACTAGTACATGTATGTTTTGATATTATCAAGTGTGTTTTGTGTTGAAATTTTTAAATTACGGGGAGGCAATAAAAATGCACAGTATCAAAATTTGAAACACGGCAAATTCTATCAGTGAGTGCGTGTATACATGTATATACCACAAGGGGATAACAAGTTTATACCTCTTTCATGTTGATTTTCAAAAGAGTATTCTCTGATTGAATTTGATAGATATCCAAATCTTGGGTAGACGTAGAGGACTTCTTCAAATCATACATCGTCACCGACAATTTAGACTGCTTTTCCAGCGGGGATTTCCACCAAAACTGCACCTACAAAGATAATCAAAGCGTTAAATTCAAGCTCATATACCCTAAAATAGATAAATTGATAATTAAAACAGATACTGTCCATATGCATTTAGCCTACATGTACATGTGATAAATGTTATTTTATTTATCCAATAATATGTACGGTACCTTTGGTAAGAACACGGTGATTTGCACTACAGTTGAACACACGGTAATGATAAGAATTTCCGTGATGTAGATTCCATCCGGAGAATGCCTTAACAAGGACGTCAGCATGAAGGTGGGAGCGGATAACAGTAGTGTAGACATAATACTGATGATGATACTGGGAGAATCTCTCATCGCTGGCAGGGTCACATTTCTCGTCTGCCACGCTAAATACAGCCCGTATCCCAGTAAACATGTTTTCCATAGCAACAGAAATGCCAGCCACCCCGAGGTTCCATGGGAAGAGCACTCCTGTATTAAAACGTACTCCGATCCCGAGGAGTTGCTCTGTTTCCCGCCGCCATTAGTCTGCAAAATATTGATAATGAAAATAAATCTAAAAGCTTGGTCCATAAAAAGAATTATGGAGCAGACATATATATCCATATACATTTATTTTTTACTTACAATCATAAGGTATTTAGTTTCCTTTGATGTCATCGTGTCCACACCCTGCCAGATTGTCAAGATGACCACATCAACGAAGACGAAAGCGGATGCCATTAGAAAGAGACGAATGTCTTTTATTACCTACAAAAGTACAAACACTTATTTGTAAAAATATTAACATATAATCAGTCAGCACTGTTTTGGTCATTAAGAGTAGTTTTTGTTTTCTATGATTTAATTATTCATGAATTACTATGTATGCTTATGCTATCCCATCACTGAATACCCACCACTCGTTTGACTCCAGCGTTTTGAAAAATCTGATAAACTCTCCAGGCCTTGGCAAACATAGGACCAAAAACTAAGGAAACTCCTATGGTTATCAACCAGAGTCTGATCTGTAAAGAAATCAAAAGAGAATAAATGTCAGGACGATGATTTACGATGTTTCCTGCATATTGGATATTCAGCAAATGATAATGAGAGTCGCTAATTCAATCGTCGGCTGAAACAATTGTCTTACCTGGCAAGTAACGGTAGCCTCCGGATAGCGCTCTGCTAGGAAGAAATCCATCCCAAACATTAAGCAGACAATGTTCAGGCACAGCCCTCCTACACTGATCAACACGTTCAGTTTGGGGCTCGACATTTTGATGAACCTGTAAAACAATCATAAAAAATAATAATTGACATGGCAAAGCACAATCGATTTTTTTCCTTCAAGATTGATCATAAAATTTTATTCATAAAAATGAAAAGAAATGCAATTAAAGTTTAAGTTTTACTAGATACTGTATTTCAAAACAATAAAATATAATGAGTACTTACCTTTTGTTGCGGTGAAATACATTGAATGTTAAGAACGCCACAGTGACCACAATTCCAAGAGTAGTGGCAACACAAGACACCACGAAAGTCTCAGCCCCGACTGTACGGACCTCCATTCTGTCTTACTTCGAAACTTCGCCTCGGTCCTCTCTGTAAACATTGAGTACAAGTCTTTAAGCAAGCTTGGCTGTCAATAATAATTTGCACATTGTTTCAAGCAAAGTGACAGAGAATTCTCTTCTCATCTCAACGGCGAATGACTGTGATGGATTTTTCCTACAACGCCTTCTTAAACAATTCCTTATTAAACTGCACAGTTAATCAATTGCCAGCCTTTTGATCACACTTTGCCTTCAATATAACTGAGATGTCTTGGATTGTTTTTTTTTCCAGTATGTAAAGCCGGACAATGACAAAACAAAATAATTTGTGTCAATCATATTTGTTTTAAAAATAGTTCAGGTATTGATTATTCATCACAGGTGTATTGTTAGAACTATGAAATTTATATAAAATAATACAGTACTGCAACTGGATAAACGGAAACAAAAGCAAAGAAATGAATGCACGTTTTACCATTCAAGGAACCAAGCTAAGATAATCCTTTGAAGAAGACAGTCTCACATATCTGAATCTCGAGTTTTTAATACATGATAATCCAGAACAACAATCCAAGAATTCTGCGAGATATGATATATTTAAGGATGGACTTTACAGATGGAAGATTTTGGACACACTTTAAGCACAGTAACACTTCATTCGATATGAACCCTCAGGGGAGACGACTGCGGAATTAGCTGAAATCACCGCGTGGATTTTTCACACTTTTGCCTGCAATTACTGTCCAAGGTGTACCAGAGGCGCAAAATTATCCGTTTTATAAAGATAATTACAGTAAAATGTAGACCAATTTCTGTGATATATTACACCCTTGAACATGCAGAGCATGTCGCCGGCAACATGCTTTTAATTGCGATATTCAAATTTTTGCTCATTTTAATATCCCGTGGAGGTGATACAAAACGAAGATCTAATCTTAGAACATATAAAAAATGTTTTTTCAGAAATAGCGATAATGACTAACACGTGTATATCTTATGTTCAGAATCGATCATTTTAATATTCCGCAAATAACGTTGTTTACGCTGAATTTATGCCAGATTAATATTAATACATGTACTATTGTCGAATCTTGAAATTCGTTTTTGAAATATTGTTGCATTTTTATGTCAATGGATTTCTCTTGTTCTTTCTTCTACAGTATGATTATGTTACAAATATACTAGACGCTGTGAGTGAATAAAATCATAAAACGACGTCTTACTATTAATTAACGTTTGTATTATGTACATCCTGAAGGTAAAGGGTGATTAATCTATCTGTTGCATATCGAATTTACGTATATCGTTGGGCGGACGAATTTAATTACCTGTATGCAATCATAACAATTATAGCGATATCCCTCGTCTTATATTTGCGTGAAAAGAAACTAAACTGCATGATTCATTGTAGACAATGTTCAGAAAGATTGGATATAATATTTTGTATATTTCAGTAAAAATGTTAAATATTTGCACGTAAATGTTTGCATCGCAAAATGTAGATTATTACATTTTTTCTGATCTAAATACATGTACGTGAGTTACACGAACCATCATTTCTTTTCCTTTTTTTTTAAATGAAAATTTGAATCAGTGAGTAAGATGTATTAAATCTGGCACAAAACTGTTATATAATTACATGATGAGTTAGATCATTGCTTAACACTCTGCATATTTTGCCGTTTTATACTTCATTTTTTCTAGCGACTGAAACTTTATACGTATAGCTCAATATGAGAGAGAGAGAGAGAGAGAGAGAGAGAGAGAGAGAGAGAGAGAGAGAGAGAGAGAGAGAGAGAGTGTGTGTGTGTGTGTAAATGCATGTGTGGCAGATTTGTAACTACATGTCTGTATAAGACTTATAGTACCGGAAACGTTCATTCATTGCGCAGAAAGATGTCATTATCTTTCGCTTACTTTTAACCTTAGGATACTTGTACATTTACATGTATTGTATTATCTGTCTTATTCAAGTCAAGAAATATTTTGTTTAGTCCGCAATAACTGATTTAATAAGATTGACTGGTCCATGAATATATTCGCGTCAGAGTTTTAAATTTTAATAAAAATTCAAATACCAACATACCGGTAATTTAATCAAAACTGTATACGTATATAACAATCAAGTTTGTGTTGGTTATTAAGAGTTAGATAAATGATACATTATATGAAAGATACGTGAGAGACAAAGTCGATGTGCAATCACGTTTGTGTTGGTTATTAAGAGTTCGATAAATGATACATTATATGAAACATACATGCGAGACACAGGGGCCAAGCCCGTTTTAACATTAATTTCAATGTAACCATAATTTTAATGTAACCATAAATAAATTATTTATGGTTACATTGAAATTAATGTTAAAACGGGCTTGGCCCCTGTGGTGCGAGACAAAGTCGATGTGCACCAATATCATTATTACATTTAACTTACTAAAGCATCGTGAAAATCCTTCGTCTACACAGATGTTATTTTAAATGCATGTGTTTGTTCCGCACGTCTCCTAAAAGGGTGAAAAAAAGTTTTTAAAAAACCATTTTGTCTACAAAATATAATGAGAATCTTTTTTTTTTTTTACATAATCAGGGTCTTCCGTTTCATTAGACACTTTATTACCAACAAATCATAAGTGTAGGCATGGAATGGCAGAGCAGGAGAACAAACGGATTTCCTAAAGTTTAAATAACCGGCAATCCAACAAGTAATTACTCTTCTCACCTTCAGTATATTCTATACCAAAGTATTTACAGTCATTAAAGGCGATACAATTTTTGAAAAGTGATCCCTGCGAACAAAATAGGTCCTTTTACATACACTGTAATAGATATCGCATTTTTCTGTAGAGGCACTCAATTAAGGTTTGGTAATTAACAAGTCAAAGATGATGTTTACACTAATTCGACACTTACGGAACTAGGTATATTTACAGTTGAATAACAGTTACGCCTGCCTGTGCTTTTAGAATCAACTCATACCCACCCCACCCCACCCCCACCCCCTTCTCTCCTGTCGACCCGAAGTAAGTCGTAAGCACCTCTATGAACTAAAATTACTACTACTTAAATTATTTAACTATTCGTGCATGTGCATGCGACTGCCTGTAATTGTTATGATGTTTCATATCTATTCACTCGGAATGAAAAAAACCCTGCTTTTCTTTTGTTTGATTCTTTGTTGAAAAATTCCATGCTATTGACTTCAATGATCGTGCAGACTTTTCTATTCTTCCCAATGTTAATGTATGTTATGCATGGTGGCTAATTATATTTAAAAATACATACCATATTGGGGGTAATGCTACTATTGTTAAACCTGCTTTAAACAAAATGTGTGTATGCGTGCAACAATTCATTAGGTCTAAAAAGTTGTTATTTTATATAAAAACGTGTTAATGTATAAAGGAAACACGTTTTTTTTCATGGTTTTCAAATGAACATACTTTAATGGGAATTTATCCGCCTCCCTATCTCAACGTTAATGACATTTTCGATTACTTGTAAACAGACATTGCAATTGAAACATGCTTTCCACTAGATTCAATTTATATAAATCAATTGCATTTTAAAATGAACGTGTTTTACACGAGAGGACAAATAAGTCTATGTCCTTTATGTGGACTATGAGCGTCAAATGGCAAGAAATATTAATAAATATTCACAGCACAAACGATTAAAAAAAAAATAGATTGAAACTCAAAAGACGGGAAGCGATTGCCTGTTTCTCCGACGATGTTCTGGAAACTCGAAAGACGGGTAGCGAATGCCTGTTTCTCCGACGATGTCCTGGCAAGGACCGCTTATTGTCGAATCTGCGCGACATTTCCAATAGATTATCAACCACCAGTGTAATATTTCTGCATTAAAATAGCAAAACTACTATTAATATCTTCTATGGGAATTTGTTTGGCGAAGAAGAGAGGCAAAATGCATGGGGGGGGGGGGGGGGGGTTGTCGGTGCGGGGGAAGGTGAGGGTGGGAACCTGCATTCCGTGGCTAATTTATTTTATCTGGATACAGTTTCTTTTCAGATGGAAAAGATCTGTTTGACGTTCTCCATGGTATGTCATTTCACCCCTGATCTGGTATAATTATGTAGGATAATAGAATGTACTTCCTCTTCAGATGTTGTCAAGATTTTTTAAACATTTGAAAAATACCCTGGTAATGCACATGAAGTACAGCGTATTTTCTAAATACTGGTAGGTCTACCTACGTAAAATTTTAACAAACACATTAGTACACGGTTGGTAGGTGAGCAAACTCCGAAAAACTCCGTTTTTGTAAAAAAAAAAATAATAACACACAACAAAGAAGAGAATGGCCACTAACGTGCTTTTTACTCTCAAATTCTGGCCCAAATTGAAAGGGGGGTTAAATCAACTGCAATCAAATATTTCATATCAGATATATGTTTCAAGCAAAATTAGTTTTCCTTTTATTTAAATTTTTTGATCACATTATCAAATTCAGAGAATTAGGGGTGGGGATTGGATAAAAGAAATTATAATTAAACATAATATCCTAGATTCACATACCTGTTAAAAATAGTCCACATTGGTAAATATAATGTTCCCGAGAATAACCAACGCAATCTGTAATTAAAGTTCAAGCGAGATAGATAGTGCATTTCTTGTTTGTTTAGCATTGTACGGAGTAGAAGTATCATGTTTGATAAAGTGTTGGAAGTCAACGTCTGCATTGTTTTGAAATCCTTTTAAATCTTCCCCGACAGAACGAAATACAATTAACACAATGGCGTAAAGCAAACAAATGGCGGCTCGCGCAGATATTACAAATTCTACAAAAATGCATTTTGCTCTTAATAATTCCATGAGTGTGTCTCTAGGACATTGAATTTTTACATCCTTTGTGTTTCTTTTCATTGTCCAAATCTATTCTTTTTTGTACCGAAAACATTTGAGCGAAATTCTTTCCTGGTAACTGGGAATTTCGAAAAGCAGACTCTATCTTATATCAATTTCAATAGCTGAATAATACGAACATGTATACATCGACAGATCCAATCTTAACAAAGATGAAAAACGATTTGTTGGCTTTCTTTTTCATTTTTATCAAAATAATTTAAAGGTTAAAGTCGAGAAATCGTCCGATTTCCCCCTTGAATATTACATCTCATGTGCATATGTACTGTATTTTATATAAAAGTATACCAAGTCATTAGGCGTGGTATCGTTTTTTAAATGGGGGGGGGGGGCAAATATGATCAAAAAAATCTTGGCATGCTAAAAGAAAAGAAATAATGGGAAAACTTCCCAAATCGCGAAAATCCTAATCCGGGAGGGAGGATACCGCACTGTACCTAAAACTTCGTTTCACAGTTAATTTCCTCCCTTTCACTTCATTTTCTCACATCCTCTTAGAAAAGGGAGGGGGGGGGGAAGTCAATCATAAATGTTATTTCAAACTTTATAAATGAAATGAAATTTTTTTAAAACTTTGAGATCAAATAAGAAAAAAATAAACTGTTATACCACTGCACCCGTAGAGGTCGAACCCCTTAACCTTTATGAAGTAACTTAAATCTTCTTTAGCGTTAGCGCGACGGCGTGTTGTACAAAGTTGTGTCAGCGCGACGGCGTGTTGTATGTTAGCGCGACAGCGTGTTGTGCAAAGTTGCGTTATCGCGACGGCGTGTTGTGTGTTAGCGCGATGGCGTATTGTGTTCTAGCACGACGGCGCGTTGTGAAAAGGTGCGTTATAGCGACGGTGCGTTTATCTGAACGCGATTTCACGCTAACGCAAATGGCCCTATCCGGACACCATATCAATCAAAAGTTTGTAACGTATTCGCCAATGATTTACGCATAAAATCACATATGGAATGCATGTCAAGCTCTTTAGTTTTTTCCCATATGCATATACATGTACAGTTTCGACCGGACTTAACGGAAAGTACACCCCAACTAAACACTGGGTTTACTTTCAGGGGTTTACTCTAGGTTTACTCCGGTTTTACTACAGTGGACTCAGAGTAAAAAAACCCGGAGTAAACTAAGAGTAAACCCAAAGTAAACCAAGAGAGGACACATAAAACCCCTGATCAGAAGTATACATGTGTATTTGGAATAAACAAGGGACAGGGATTACAGACAATAAGATAGTAAAATAAAAGACGGGTCTGCCTCATACTTCAGTGAGTACAGTGAACCTTATGGAAACAGCGTCCAAACATTGCTCGCCGTCTGGAAAAGTTGTTTCACGGACAAAATGCCATAAACTCTTGGACAGAATACAAAAACTTAATGTTAAAAACTCTCTATTTCTTTGTTAAATCATAACAAAATAGAAGAATGATGGATGATATCATCGATCATTCACACACCGTGGGCCGCTATATTTACAGCCAACAAATCCCTACAATGCATGTGATTTATAGTGAAATTTACGCGCACTTACTACCCAGATTAGAGCGAGCTTTTTGTAGTTCCAGTGAACGATGTCATCAGAAAGCGTAAAGATTCAGATCTACATGTACGGAAAAGTCCTGATACACGGTTAAACGTCACAGCTGGCAGTTATTGCAAATGTATCAATGCCGCATAAGCAGACAGGGTAACGGCTCATTAAAAATAAAACACAATTTCATACATTATTTAAGGTATACGTTTACTCAGAATGTAAATAAATTCCACAGATGATAATGAAAAACCATCTATTGTGTGTTAAAGACCTATTTTTCACTTTCAAAAAAGTAGGTCAATGACCTACTTTTTGAGATAATGGCCATTGAATATTTTTTGAAAATTGAAGAAAAGTCCCTAAAAATTTTACACTATGATTGAAATTTTCTTAATTGTGAAATACAAATTGCTAAATTCTTTTAAAAATGAAATACAGTTTATGAATGGCAGTGAAACAGACACAAAACATTAAGTTTTCATTCACAATTTTTATGAATATTCCAGTCCGAATTTCCTCTATCAGTTTTCAAATTCCTACCCTTTTTTGATTCAATTTTACAAAGAACTGAATGATGATAATACCAAAACATTTATAGCATTAAACTAGGTACATGTATATTGACCTTACTCTGCAGGCATAAAAGTTATATGAGGTCAATTATCAAAATTTTGAGATATAGTGTCTTTTATCATTTTTAAGCATTTTTCAATATTTTTGTGTGTGCCATTCGAATATCTAAACGAAAAGTGCGATAAAACCAGCAGAAAGTATGCAAAATTATGTTGACTAACATACAAAATCATAACTTTGAATATTACAGTACTACCAAAAATATTTGAAAAACAAAATCTGAAAATTTCAGTCCGAATTTCCTCTGTTTTGCTAAAGTCTGAATAAGTCTGGACTTTGTTTCAGCCTAATTCCAAAATATAGTAAAAATATCAAATGGTTTGTCAATAATATCTTTTTCATAAATACTTTTAGTGTTTAGAACAAATTTTACTCATGACATTTAACTTTATAACAATCCGAATTTGAGAACACAAAACCTGAGTAAACAACGTCCTTAAATGTAATAACAAAATAATTAGCAGCTATATTGCTAAAGATATCTGATGAGATGTAAATTGGTTCTCAAACTGAAATCGACACATAGGTAAAGCATTGCCTGTAACACTGCATACCTAACAGAGTTATCGTTCCTTATCCGCTAGGGTCCCCGTGAGAAATACTCTTCCGGTCAGGTCGATAGCAATAGACCGTGGCTATTTATAGCCACCGTCTAAAAAGACGTTTATGCAAAACGAGAAACCAATTAAAAAAACCCCAAAAACATTGAAATACGAAACAGACCACCTTTAAACAAAATCAACACACTCGTTTGCAAAACCAACAGACACCGATGCAGAACCATCATCGGATACCTGTAAAATGTGAAACAATGAAGAAACGAAACAAAAAGAAACGAAACGGAATCTACCAAAACAAACCAAAATCAAAACGAAACGAAACGAATTGAAACCAAAATCATTTTGCCTAAAGACTGTTGATATCTATTGATGAAGTTTGGTTATTCATTATTGCAGCATTTTTTCTAAAAAGGTGATAATAAAACAAAGTTTTCTTGAATTATGATTTATGCATATGATGCATGATGAAAGAAATCTGTTTTACAATACACAATGTACATGTTTTATTATGTTTCTGTCGTACTGCACGCTTTAGTCCTACCTATTACAGTCCAATTTATAGGTAAATAAAACTGAAGTGTAAAACACATAAGTACACTTTCGCGTCCGAATTCCCCACGTGATTTACTGCAATTGTGAAAATAACATCCATGTTCGACAAGGCATAGACTTTCCGAAATACACAAGACAATTGTAAGGCGCGTGTCATAACTTGAGGAAGGGCGCAAACCTTACACGGTTCATGCATTAACCTCGTCCTTTGGCCCTGTCCCGTGTCCTGTGAAAGTTGTGGCCCGGAGAAGAGTTATTTACACTACTGTGTATATTTTGTGAATTTTCCCTGGAGCTCTACAGGATGTATAACGGCGGGGTAGTGTCATACCTTCTTTTAGGTAACTGTAATTCTAAATTGTATTTTTTTCCCTGAAAGACTCAAATTTTGAACCGACTTTACAGTTAGTCACTAAATTACACAAAATTACCTTTTTTTAGTTGCATGCGTTTTTGTACTTATTTTTACTTTCATTGAATTTAATTCATGGTTCAAAATTAATTTATCTACGGGGAAACATAAATACAAATCTTAATTTCAAGCAGATATATAAATAGATATATGAATTATTTTAATGATTTGAGATCATGCATTTCTTTATGTACTAATATTTCAAGTTGTAATGGATTCTCTCTCTCTCTCTCTCTCTCTAAATATCATGAAAATTACATTAAAGACTAATTATTTTGCAGATTGTTACTTTATCTGCGATTGAGACGTGTAATATTTATTTTTGTCAGAAGAGAGGTTAATTGTTTTTGGCTTGTCAGAGCGCCACTGTAGGACACAACACACGAAACGTTATTGTCGTCTTATCGGAGAAAGTTGACAGAATGTCATCAATTTTGATACATAGAGATGTTGAATGGGGACTGTACCTTTTTTCTGCGTTTCGAGAATGTTGTAAGGTGACATTTTAATCGGCATTTTATCACACGATAAATGCCTCCAATTTGCCTATGTACATGTGTCTTGAGATTGTCTCTCACATAAAACTTACAAGCATAAAATTTTGTCCACGTAAATCTTTGTAAAACGTTCTGTTCATCAGTATTATATTAGGTTAAGATGACATTTCATTTTTATATTTTGCAAACAAAAAATAATAACATCAAAAAATAAATATGAACAATAAGAGTACCATAATAGACATTACTTTAAACTTGTTTATTATCCATTGCAGACAAGAGGACATTAAGGAGAAAACACTATGTTCAAACTATTAAGTGTTTAGTTCATGTTCCTTTGTGTTGTTGTCGAAAGAGGCGGGGCTACTCCAAATACGCATGTGTCGTATATAAAGGACACATTTATTTCCAGTTCTCACCTGCAAGTGTATATAAATATAGTCCGGAAAGCCATCAAAGTTCAAAAAATATATTGTTAGGATAATACGAACATCCCAGATGGAATTCTTATGCAAAGGCATCGTTCAAGATTATAACGGCTACCTAGCTTTACGTTTGGAAACAATATGACATTTTAGCAACAATGTTTGTTTATTTATTATATCGAAATGTCAAAAAAGATATATCATAGCAGCTAGCATGTTACACCCTTTTAAGATTCACGTAATTTCTTATTCTCATTTAGGAGCCTTTGTAGTGCTATTTTCCACTGCAGTATCTCAGAAAAATACAGCACCAGCTAAGAATGCAAACAGCGCCGCAAAACCAGCAGCTAATCCCTCAGTATCCAAAAAAGGTATAAATGTAATTTCTAGTAATTCAAGACCCACATATAATGCTAACATAGTAACTGAAGCAAACCGCGAAGGAGTCACTGACGTGCCGGAAGAGCGAGAGATAGGGGAGGATCCCACAACTTCGGTGGATGGTTTGACCCAAAGAACTGAATCAAATTACGGAAGTAAGACGGCGTGTCTCTAGCCCGCATGCTCGAGTCGTGTCCCCTATAGAAAGTGTGAGGTTGAATAGTATCCTCCATGGTTTATTAAATGTATGTTGATGTGTGTTGTATGTACATATATCCGCTATCCTATTTGCGATTTGGACATCATTGTGAGTTTTTTATCCCAAAGTTTTCAACCTTTGCATGGTGTGCTACCCACATATAAACTTTATCTCTCAGACTTCATTTGCAAGAACATGCATACATGTATGTAAGATAACACATTCATTAAAAAATGTATAGGTCCTAAACACAAAGATATAAGGAAAAATATTTCCACATCCAAATGTTTAAAATACTGATGTTTCTATAAGTGTTTCAAAATTAGAAACACTCACAATACATTGGACATTTTGAAGCAAAATGTGATTACTTACAGTTCATATAAACAAAAGTTACAAATTTTTTAGCTTGGAATATATGGATCAGTAGTCTTATTACTTATACTTACATATAATGCTATATGTAGGAATAATATTATTACATAAGACATTGGAGTCCTTGTTTTGAAATTATCATTGCATCATTATGAAAGAAACGTCACGAGGTGTAGACAACCTTTAAAACCACCAAGTATTTGTTTTCTGACTATATCATCACAGAGTTAGGGCTACATTATTTCAAGTATTCCACCTAAAAATAATTGATATCTCATAAAAATATTAAAAAAATAAATATAATTTAAAAGAAGATATTGAACAAATGCAGTTGAATAGTTGATAAAAAAATTTGACTGAAATTAATTCCCGCTTAATTATACGTTCCATACTGTTGTGAAATTGTTTTAGTACTTAATGTTTCTCAAAGTTATTACCCAACATCCTTTTTATCAGCGGATCCTATTGAACAACGGGATGCTACAACGCCTATGCGCCAGTTGCCCTCAAGGCAACAAGCCCCAACAGCAGCTCCAGCACCGGTTGCTCCTGCCGCAGCAGTTGCCCCCAAAGCAACCAATCAAATGGCTAGACCTCCAGTAGTACCCAAAGCAACCAATCAAATGGCTAGACCTCCAGTAGTACCCAAAGCAACCAATCAAATGGCTAGACGTCCCATGGCACCCCGAACACCTCCTCGTAAACCTGCAAAATATATACCACGTGATCCCATTGTTCATGCTCGACCAATCACACCGGAACCAAAACAAGTACGGAGTGAACCAGTAGTTCACGCTCGACCGACGACACCGGAACCAAAAGAAGTGGATGCTGAGGGAACAACCTCCGGTTATTACTACGATTACTACAATAACTATAACAGCCAATATGATGGTAAGGTTATGTGGTGATGGTACAGGTACTTACAAGTTATACATTTCTTTAATCTTTGAGAAAATAACCATCATATCATTTTGATGCGAAAATTCTAACTTTTTAATTAACATTTCAGAAATATTTTTTAATCATTCTTTTTATCAACTACTGTATTAATATAATCATTTAACAAAAGTTTTAATTTGACTGTTTGTTCACACTTATGTCTTCCTGTTTTATCCATTGAACATTTTATCATCAAGAATAAAAGACATGATTGTGATCAAACCAATGTTCTCGACTAACAAACAGGAAGAAATGGTAGTGGTATTAACCAAGGGGCTTCACCGAAGGAAAGCGCATGCCCAGTTTTCAGAGAGACCATAATGGAGCATCACGTCATTTTACGTCGAAATGGATGTGAAATGTACGTTCTAAAACCTTATTTTGATATACAGTAATAGCCAGTAGAGTAAAACTTAAATCCAATGAACAGATATTATCAAGTATAACATTCTCTACAAATATCATAAGTTAAAAAAAAACATTTTGCGTAAAGTATTGTATATTCGAGTAGATCTATTTATTGGTTTTATCCTGTATTTTTTTTCTTTGAGTGAGGTCAAAGTAGTCTTTCATAATAATTAAAAAACTTAACATACGTGACATCAAATCCATAAAAATGACCCATGTCCGGTTAAGAAATTCAATAGTAGAATTCCATTATTTGCAAATGTTCATTATTGATAGTATAATTGTTTTGCTCACATCAACAAAAAAATGAGGACAAATGCCCTGCTTCACTCCCTGCAGCCCTAGTAAGTTCTAACTGCCAAATCGAGGAAATCTATCTTAAAAATCTATGGTTGATGTAGCCTTTTTATGCTGTTTTTTATTTCAATGATCTACATGTATAGTCTGTCCCAAGATATTTATGCAACACATTTGGCCGATTTTTAATAAAAATACATATACCTGTGAAAGAAGTGCAATTGAAATCGATGAAAGGGAAATTTTCCAAGATATCTCCATTGAAGCATTATCATTTTTCACACGGAAAAATTCACAAAAACGAAAACAGATTTCTTACGGAGATTTATGATGGGGAATGTTTACATCTTTTCTCCATTCGGAAGTCACTCGGAATACCTCGCGCAATTTTTCAACTTTATCATCCGGGTCTGCTGCAATACAAAATCCCCGAAGACATCACATTTTTTAGCAGTTCGTGATAAGCTAAAGGGGCCATTTTTACGAAAAAAAAAATCCTGGAAATTTTTCATACTATTGAATCCTGGGGTATTTATAAATATCGAGTAATTCAGCAAAATGTGAATCGAGAATATCTTGGGACAGTGAATAGTCTTAACTTGGAGATCGTAAGGTGATAACAGCCATTCTTCGGGGGTATTTTTGAAAAATATTTGTAAACACGTGAACGTTTTTGAAACAGTTCCATAACAATGAAAAGGGTAAAAAAATTACGTTCTAACACTCTAAGAATGACGTCATAATGCTCAAAGGGAGTAATATTTTGTACTGACTACATGTACATGTATGTATGGAATATGCATGGTCTCCACGTAAGCCAATAATTTTCTTACAATTTAGGAGGGGGTAAGGTATTCATGGTTGCAAGTCTGAATAAATATTTTTGTTAGTTTTATTTCAGCATAATAGATACAGAAACATGAAATTTTTATATTCTTTTTATTCTATATTAAAAGATGACTTCTTTGTCGATAGATTATGTTGAGATATTGAACGTATAATGAAAGAATGCCCTTTTGTAGCATTCTTCTTCTTTTTGAGAGAAAGAATCTTTGTCGGTAGATTATGTTATATTTGTCGATAAATTATGTTGAGATTTTGATCGTATAATTGAAGAATGCATTTTTGTAGCATTCTTCTTCTTTTTGAAAGAGAGAATCGTCTACAAATGCATTCATTAAGAAAAAAGGCTGTGGTGGGTTTTTTAATCTTTCATCACGTTGTTTATTCTCATACCATTTTTTTCACCTATTTAAATTATTTAGGCCGTCAAAATGTTGATTTGGTCAACTATCCTTTTCTCGTTGCATTTTGTATTTACAAGAAAATGTTTCAATTGTGAACGTTTTAAATTAATATACTAATTGCAATATCCTAAAAAGGATGTTAATACATATTCATTAACAAACTTAGCGGCTGCTATTGACAAGTTATAGAATATTACCAGTAAAGATTTATACGTCTGGTGCATGTGGACTGTGATTAAATGAAGGTGGGAGAAATTGTTTATCTACGTGTAATTATAATCGTACACCTGTTTAAGGGAGTTCCTTTTGAAGATGTCTGCTAATGTAATAAACAAGTTGTTGTCCTTTAAATAAAGATTACAATACGTGGACCGTTTGCATGTGTGAGAGCCTTTAGTTAAGATTATCAGGGATTCCACCCACTCTAGCCCCCTGCTTTTAACCACTAAATTTGTACGTTGTATTACGTATATGTATTGCCCTTACTTTTAATCTCAGAATTTAGAGGGTTTATACTTCTGAAATAATTATGATCTATCTGTTAATGAAGTTTGCATGTATAGTATCAGGTATTCGGCGAATTCTACTATTTGCGCACACATTACGATTCGCAGTACTTTGTTAACTATGCAGTGACAGCTTTGTGTAAATTAATTTCATATTTTGGTGCATTTTTCTTGAGATTTAAACTTTTATACAGTGACATAATTATTCAATCATACTTAATGCTTAAAAATTTTTAATCGGGAAGTACTCTAGCCTCGCCTAAGTAAAGTTAAGTTACATGTGTATTCGGAAAACAACAAAACATTGCAAATTATGCTATATGATGCATGTTGCAGTTTCTGGATAACATTAACTTATTTCATAATCCTGACAGTTCATATCACATGCCGATCATTTCTTTACAAGGAATATTTTGTTTCTGCACTGTTTACCGACAACTTTACAATTACAGCGCCTTTAAACTTATGTGTGCATATGCCATGGAATCCCGATCCCGATCCAGATAAACGTGTGCTAGCCTGGTTTCCTGAGCTACCCATTACGCACAGGAACCAGGCTAGCTCATGTGCAGGCTGAATTTTCCCCATAGAATCCGGTTTAACCTCGCTGATATATTTTAAGTTTAATATTGCATTTCCTAGACAGGCACTTACAAATACTAAATAGAATTATAATGAAACTACAGACAAAATTTAATTGTAAGTTTATGCAGGAGTATTAACGGAATAAATTTATATATTTTGTTTAAACAAGAGTTCATTGTCTTTGAAAAATAGCCTAAGGTCAGTTGATCTGGGAAGTATTTCCAAATTATCAAAGATTATAAAAAGTAAACGTTTATTTTGTTATAATTTCTGATACTTAATTTCAATCCAATTAAAAAAAGAGTATGTCATTGTAATATGTAAACGATGTACAATGCAGTTTGGTTTTTTTGTAGAACAAAATTTATTTGAAAGGCACACAGTAGGGTCTGCCGTCTACTAAAACCATATGCCAAAGTTTAACTAAACGTCGCGTACAATATGGCTTTATGGTTTAATATACGTATGTACGTAAAACGTTAAAGTTTTCTCGTAGGAAATAGTCAAATAGAAGTATTTGATTACGATAATTTTTTCCCAAATTGCTGAATTAAAGTTTTCAACTTTATTTAGTCTCTAAACGATCGATTTCTTGATGTTAAAGTTTTTGTTTTTTCATCTATTTATTTGATAAGGCATACGTGAAACAATTCGTGTTTCTTGATTAAAGCACTGTTAAGAGTTGTAAAGTTTGTACAATCAATTAGATTAATCTTAATTACTTTCAATTCAAAATTGGAAAGTTTTTGATAGCGATTCGGGGCAAAAAGCATTGACAAGCGGCGGTCATTTAATGATTGAGCCTTTAATTAACAAAATTGCGGCCAATAAAGCGGCGCCCAGGGCTGGAAGAACATTTTTTTGACCCTTAGTACCACTAGTTTAACTCTCATTTTTCACTGATTTTCTTATAAATACGTCTCACCATTAAGTCTCGCTTCGCCTCTCGCTGCGCTCGGTAACTTATTCACCATTTAAAATACAACTTTAAATCCCGTCGCTAAGCGGGGATCATAGGATCGATGTCGTGGCGTTTCGAGTCTTTTTTTTAAATTGATGATTAATGCCTGGTCCTACTTATTTACATTTATATTTCTTAATTCAAGGAATATGGAATCATTCTTTCAGAATTTTTTTAGTCGTTGTTCTTAATAGTTTTTAGCAAGCGTGGGAATAAATATTAAAATCGTTATTGATGAAATGTATTGGACTATACATAACAAAGTCGATTCGTAGTGTTATCGCAGAGGCACTGAAAAATGTACATGTATATGCGTTTGGCGAGATTGACGTTTCGTTGTTTCGTTTCAGCGTTCTATCACAGGATGATGCTATACGATGGTTTGGCAGACCGACGTAAGTATAGGTTTTCGTTCGTTGCCTAACCATTCAATTTCTTTATCTAATTCCGCCTCTTAGCTTAAAATTTGAACATCTTCGCGACTCGATAATTCAAAATGCAAACACTTTTCCCATTCCAAATGATGGTGCTTACATTGTATACCAGAAAATATTTTTTTTTAAAATAATAATAATTTGACATCATATCTGTATGAGAATGAGAAAAGTGATTGTTTTCCTGTAATGAAATTACTATTCATTTAATCTTTGTTGACGTCACACACAATAATGCGCACGCACACTGAGTTAAAGTTTAAGATTAAACGTTAACAGGTTAGCCTGGTACATGTATTAAACAGGTATTTGTCTTATTCATTGTAGAGGGCCGTTAGTTTACTCCCGGAAGTACATATAACGATGAAAATCTCTCAGCGAGCATTTACTTTTGATTTTGATTTTTGTTGCCGAAGAGAATGGTGAAAAAGAACCACAAGTTATTTTTTATTGTGTATGTGCATGTACATATGTCTGCAAGGGACAGCACAAAAACACATTGTCATTACAGTATATCACTAAACAAATGTTGTATTTGCAAATTTAATAAGGTAAATGGAAAAGCCAAATACAATATTGTAAATCAGTTTAATACTAAAGTGATTTAAGGGAGAAAATCACTTATCCTATTTCTTGTGAAATAAACGATTCTTGTCAGTTGTTATGCTGATTTGTTTGTTTGTTTGTTTGATACTTTTCACATATTTTTAACAATCATTTTAATCAACACCTAGTGACAAATTTTCCTCTTTAAGACCCCAACCTTGTGTCTTAAAGGTCTGGAATTATAACTTCATTAGATAATATAATTGTATGGTAATGATATGTGGACTTTTCTTAACTTACGGATTTCTATTGTTTCGAAAAACCATAAAAATATTTTAGAATTGCTTTCAAATATACATTATACAAATTTTCACCTAACGGGTATTAATTACAGGATCAGTAGTCGTTAGTTTTCATACAAGTCCAAACATAAAGTTTGAAAATGGAGTTGAATGCATGAAGGAGGTGTAGTACATTAATTGCACCTCATACGAAGTCGCTTGGATTTTTTCCAGATGGTTTATACTCCCATATAGCTATAGAGACTTTCATTAAAAGAATAAGATAAGAGAAAAAACCATTTGAAACTTTACTTCTACAAACCAGTTTGTTAAAGACGGTTATCTTTTACTCAGTAAGTGATTCGATGGATGTGAAAGTCTGCGGCTTTGACTTCTTACAAAAGTTCTTTGTGTCTTAGAAAGGATTCATGTTACGTTTAATATGAATTCGAGGTATTTCCAAAGTTATTTTGATTCTTCAAGTAGAATTTTGCAAAACTGCATTGCAAAACCTAAAGGATGTTTACACATATCATATGGAAGCTCAAGCGTTAAAGTAAGACAGGCGGACGGACAAGTGGACGGACGGACGGATCGTGCATAGAAAAAAATACGACCCAAAATTAATAAGTGCAAAAGTGAAACACAGATAATTATACCATTTGATCGTAAAATTTGGATTTTTCTATGATTCCTTCGTGTATTTTAGATGAGAATTAAAATTCTTAAACATATTGGTAATAACATGGACTGATATTGTGTTTTCATGTTGTTGCCTTGGTTCCGTCATCTACAATATGATTGGAGGATAATTAGTTTAACGGTTTAGGAGTTACATGTAACGTGTAAGTATCTTAATATGGGTGGTTTTAAATAAGAGCAACCATCCATGTGTAAACACCATATAATTATAATAATGGCACACATATTTTATTTAGTGTGTAAGCAATGTCGTATAAGCCTCACCCACCCCTTCGTATAATATTCCTGAAGACCGATATGTTTTCATGTGAATGAGTTAAGTGCTTTCTTCGGTGTTTCATGCGGATTTCGAATGTAGAGATCATTGAAGACAAAAAAATTCAAAGCTCTCTATCTACCTCTGTCATAATGAAATAAGCAATTTTAAATCGTTTAAGTAAAGCGGTAGTTGGAAATGATTCACTGAATTTCATATTCTTTGCAAAAACGGTTCAAAATAATTATTTAGATAACGCTTTACTCACTTTCTTGACGTCATTGACGAGGTCTTTCAGGATTAACTATTTACATTACCATTCGACAGATAAGAGATCTACCTCATCTGATTGGTTTGGCCTTTTTTATTGCATTTCCAATGGATTTCTTCTAATATATTAGGTGAGAATTAGTACAATTTTCATATCAATCTACAGTCATCTATATTTATCATTTGGATGGAAAACAAGAGATATTATTTCCGGAACGCGATTTCATTGTAAATGATACCGCATGGATAAGTTCACAGCTAATCATGTATTCCTGAGATTCGTTACAAAAAAGGACAATAGAAAAATCTGTTTGTTCTCTAAACTGCTATATTAGTGTTTAGAAAACTCCAATAAACAATTATAATCCATTAAATACATGTGCTGAAGTGTGGAAATAGGGGAGAAGAAAAGAAAAAAGAGAAAAAAAGTAGAACTGACTATTAACTAACAGAGCTTACTTTTAATTATAGTTTTCATGAATTTACACCGATTAATCAACGATTTTTACTATTACCAATATCACGAAGTTTTTTAAATTTGTAAACGATTGGTCTTGTGAAAATAGTAAAAGTACAAAGTTTTGTAAAAACCTCACTTGTCTTTGTTATCTCTGACAGGTACAATGAAACAAATGAATGATGAAATTCGTCTCCTATCTCATAACAGTTACACATGATACATATACGTTTTCACGAGGTATATCATACATGTACCAACTACTTTTATTTATAGACAATTAGCATTGCAAATTGTTAAAGTGCAATTGTTTCGGGGTTTTTTTGTTGGTTTTTTGATAGGCAAATACTATGTGTATTTTTTCAAGAATAATTAGGTTTTAAAATACTTTAGTTTATACCTTTTAATGTATTGTACATTTCAATTTACAAAGATAACTTAAATTCGTCTAAAAGTATTTGGAATACAGCCTTCTCAACGATAAATTTTAACCATGGTCTGAAATTAGGATAGATCACAGTTTTAGAGTTAGAACTGTGGCCAATCCATGCCTTATGGTTTATGTTTTATCATGCTTAAAAAACCCACCGCAGTTTTTGCTGAGTAAATAAAATTGAATAAAAAACCCATGTTGAGATAAAATGTGTCATTTATTGCAAATGACGAAAAAAAAAGAAAAACAACTATTTCAGTTAGAGGGTCAGACTCCAAGCTATTTTCACAATCCAAAAAAGACCCATCCATATGCTGATCCTCTAAGCTCACAGAATAACAATATATGTCAAACTAATTTAACATACAGCACATTAAGTAACAGCAAATAACGGCACAATAACAAAAATGATGGCACAACTACAAGAAATGAAATTTCTCAACAACAAAAAAAAGAAAGAAGACAAACCAATCTCAAATGTCATTCATAAAAAAAAAATAGGTCATGTAAGTTAGGTAGACAATTTTGGATGGAGGTTGGTGTGTATAAAAAGTTGTTGCATTCAATAACAATGGTAAAGCGGGAATGACCCTCCAGTTACAGACAACATCAAAACACGTGACCAAGCAAATAGCTCACTTTGAAAAGAATACCATGGAGTAGGAATACACCTTGGAAAATTTCAAGATTACGTAATTGTCCAAAGGGTGACTGAAAGATGGGTGAAATTTCACAACTTGCACGTGACACCTGCAAGGACTGGGAGAATTCCACTGGGCGTAGATAAGAAAAAACCCGAACATTTTAGTTTTATCACACATAAATGCAATTATTAAATAAATTTTTGTTCTGTTTGAATATATATAATATATAGTTATCATAATATTTGATTTGACTGCAAAGTAACTTTACATTATATGTACATAAGCGTTTTTTCTTTGTGAAAATTCAACGCTATTAAAAATGCATGCCATTTTTATATGAAAATCTAAACAATAATTATGACAAAACATTTCAACGGTTGATGAGAACTGAAAACTGCGTACATATGTTTCCTTTTTGACTGCTTAATTTCAAGTTCTTTCATGCTTTAATTGAAGATCTTTTTTTTCAGATTTCTTATGAAGTTGGTTTAATGTTTCAAGTCTATGAGAGCTGTTTCCATTTTAATTTCCTATCAGAATTTTGCTCATAAAATGTGGTTTTAATGATAGTTTTTCATCAGGAATGTTTTTATTTTGAACTCTGTTGACGCTGATTTTGTCTTCCTATATTGATTTAATAGAATATGTTAAACGCTGCTTTCCATATAAAATGGCTAACTATGTCTTAAACAATTCATTCTTCAATTCTATTTCATTTAATGGATTGGAATAGGAAATAATTTATGACTGGCTGAGTTAAGCAAAAGAGAACATAACTAAGGCATACAGAAGTTACATTTTAACATCGTTTAAAGTTGTACGCAACTTAAAATCTAGTAGGCACGTCCTTTTTGGTTCCAAAGCCACTTGCAGAACATCTAAGACAAACACTGTTTTCATGATGTGAATTTTAAAACTTCATATCTACTAGTGAGATATTTTGTAATTTCTTCTGACATGATCTTCCATTTCATTCCGTTTTTCTCCGGTTCGGATTTATCCGGATGGTAATGAATTACTGCTTTCTGCAAAGCCTTTTTAATGTTTTCTTCTGCGTCTTCCATTAGCTTAAATGTTTCATTCTTAGGAGGATACCTGTTATAGACACATTTTAAAAACTCAATGTTATTTTGCCTTTCGTGGCTTTTTTTAATCTGATCAAGTTCATCTTTCATCTCTTCTTTTATTTTCTCTTTCGCTTTATATTGCTCTTCCTGTTCATGTGTTATCGTTTCTTCTTGGTACTTTTTCAACATCTCAGTGCATTCTTGGTACCAATCTATCAGAAATTTATGAAAGATTCCAAATAAATATATTGTATACTGTATGCATGATACATAATAGAGTTTTTAATTTACGTAACCAATTCTTAAAATCATTTTCAGAGGTAATTATTAAAGACGTTTAAGAAGATTTTGTAATGAAAGAATGATTTAAAAAATAGTTAACTACCGCATGTTGTAAAGGTACGTGGTGCCATTGAAACCGCCATTTGAACAGCTCGCTTATAATATTCTTTCGCTTATGGCTTGAACTTCAAAACCTTTGCATAGACTCGTCCAATTCTTTGCATGGCTATGGCCTCCTGTTCTATATCTAGTTCTCTGGCAAGAAGAATGGCTTGCTTGTACCAGTCAATGATTTCCCACACCATATTCATGTTTATTGTCTCTTAATAACGTGAAGCCTTCTCCAGTAAATCGTCCCCTACGAAAATTGCATCAATATCTTCCTTGAGACTTAATATTAATATTGTCCTTACTAACATGACAAAAAAGTAATTTACGGAAATTTGAGGAAAACATTATAAAATAAATAAAAGTGAATGGGGTTTTTGGAAAAACTAGGGCTTACCTGTTTGTCTTGCTTTCGATGATTCTGCAATGCACATGTGCATATTAACATCCGTCTCTAAGACTACGAGCTCTTGAAGCACATCCGGTTGTTCATGGCCGTGTTTTCTACCTTCGTGCAGTGGGTAATGACATTCTGTCATTTGATGTTTACACTTCATGTAATCTCCTTTTTGCCATGCGTTGATGGCTTCATGAAAATGGTGCTTTACTAGTTGAAGGTTAATTATAGCAAGTAATTCAGAAATTGACATCAAGCTGGAGATTTGATTAAAATACCGAATCCTGTTTTCTATTGACAAATCGGAGAGAAAACTCATAAATTCCTCAAAGCAATCAGTGTATTTTAATTGAAGATCGGTTATCCACGTGGAGTTTTTGCAAATGTCCCCATTTACAAAAGCATACTGGTAATATTTCAAAGCTTCTTTAAACTGATGAACGACATTTTCATTTCTCTCTTTTCTTACAATATGTAATTTCCCAATATGCCATTCACAGAGAGCCAAATTTTTCGCCGCTGAGCATTTGTCATCTTCACTTCCATCGCTCGTGTGAGCCCTTTGGAATCAAAGTTGTGTTTATTATTAACAAAGGTATACTTACTAGAAATAATATTACAGATACTTAATCTTATTTGTAAAATAAATAATCTACATGTGCATGAATATACCGATAGTAGAGGTTCCTTGCTTTCTGAAGTCTCCCGATTTGAATGGCGGGACTCAGCCCCTCCACACATGCTGTCTTATAAATCTGGTTTCCTTCCTCTCGCAGGAGGGCTGATGATGAGGATGAAACGGACATCATAGATTCTGAATTGAATTAAAAATTGAAATCTACAGTCATAAGTAAGCTTTGTAAATTGAGGCGATACAAATACCTGAAAATAAAAAAAACCCTTTAAATTATAAGCATAAAATATTTATTATTTTCGTTTTGTTTTTCGTATTATAAACCATTTATTTCGCTACTCTTTATGCGCAGGGGCTAAGCCCGTTTTAGTAACCATAAATAAAGAAAGGGGTCGAACTCTGACCCAGATAAAAAACTACCAGCTCGCTTCAAAAGCCTTATAAATCAATTATTTTTACAACACTTGCAATATGCATGTATTTTTCAGAAAAGTAATGTCTAAGATACACTCATGCCGAATTTCAAGTTGATGGGTCTTATAGCGGAGATATACGTCATTATTCTCTCGAAGTCGCCAGTTTATTTTTACTCGGACATTTACCGGTCCAGGGCTCACGATGGGATTTTGCCTATGACAACAGCAGTATTGCAACAAGTCGAGAAACATATAGTATAGGACATATTTAAAGCTGCTTGGTCCGATTTTATATCAAATTTTATGCACGCTTTTAAATGATGGTTATGCTAAGTATATGTATAATAATAGACATTGCAGTAGTTTTCTTGGTCAATATTTCAATGAAGGAAAATACGTACACAATTTGCTATCAAAACAAACGACATTAAAGGGTACCGCGTTATTTCGCCTTATGTTAAATTGCACCCCTGACGACGAGACGGGTATGGTTGTTTTACGACTTTGACATCGCTTTAAATAAAGGTCGAAATTATCAGACAAATTACAAATAAACAATTGTACGTTTTATTCGCTAATATTTCTGAAGTTTGCTTTCTTTACAATCGATGCATAGCATGTGGGTTGAATAACCCCAATCATTCGGGGGACGAAACCAAACGGTTTCTTTTTCTAAACATTCCCGTGATGCATTTTGGTTTGTTTTTTCGTTTACCTAAAGAGAAATTATTTTTATTTACTTTGAATATTTCTAACTTTGAAAGGAGACTGATTCTGCTCGTGTAAATAGGAGAAAGTCCATAACTTTCTAAGATAAATGATTTGTATGGGGAAAATGTTGATACTGTAATAACAAAAAAATCGGACCAAGCAGCTTTAAATTTTGAAGCTGAAGTAATGGGATTCTTTTCTCACTTAACGACAGTTTTTGGCTAAAATTAACAATTTAAGACAGATCTGATGGATAATTTATTGGCTATCCATCCTCCCCTCCGTAACTTGAATATATTTTTTTTAAAAGCGTTTATTGTTTGGGTTTAAATCTGTATAACACCATGATCAAATTCTATAAAACTCTAATTTGAACTTCTTGTATCTTTAATCAACGGTTGCTTTCATTTGATGGAACTAACAAAAATGACAAAAATTTATTTTGGACGTTCTGTAAAACTTTTATAAAGTACAGATTTCGAAAGAAAATACTTGCATACTTTAGTATCTAGACTAAGTGCAATTTAACATAAGTATTATTATGTGTATCTAATTCTTTTAATCGCAATGCATGGTTAATTGTTGTTTCAAATGCATGGTTACCCTTTACCTTTCATTCAATTTCATGCAACTTGTTCAAGTTATATCTGTATCAGGCGGAAATTGATTGTCTTACGCTGTGACGATAGGAAAAACTTCATTATGAACTTGTTTTGAACTTCAGAGTTTGCATCAATTTTCTGTAATAATTTATCATTCGCAGTTTGAGTTTAAAGTTTCATTTGCGAAGCCTTTAAGTTCTTTGAATGACAGAACTTCATCCTGCATTAATTTTTATAGCTTGATGGTCTCATTTCTTTGACCGAATTTGTCTGGTAGTCTAATTCCTTTAGTCGTTTCAATTTAATCGTTATCGGAAAGATCGTTACAACCAGAATTTCGGGTGGTATTATAATGAACATAAAGATAGAGTTTAGGTACTGTGTATATATTTTTCTTCATGGTCCAATCAAAACAGCAATGACGGTAATATCCACGCTTTTTTCAATATACACTCGTACTTCATACACTTGGTTTGTAACTCGGAACATCGCGAATTATTTCTGTACAATACATCAAAATCACATCCGGGGATTCAAACGGACTAATTCATTCAATGCACAACCTTAAACTCAAACATTAAATTTTCACAATTAAGGAATAACGTTCTCACACCGGTGGCATTTTGATGGGAGAAATGGCACAAGACCCTTTGTGTTTTCAATTAACAAGAATAGGAGACTGAGTAAAATATATGCATTTGGTGATTGACCGAAACGCATTTAGTAAATATAGAGTCCACAAAGGTCATTCTTGACTGAATTATGAATAAACTGTATATAGACTCCACGGACTCCAGACAAGATCATTCGGCAAACCTCGACTACTACCGTTTATGATGTACGAATCGGCCGAGGTGTGGGGAGGGAACCTTCCATTTAATTTGGAAGATTTTGCTATTTCTTTCTATGCTGCGTTCATGTACTTATATCGATAATTATGACATTATACGTATTTTTACTTATTTCAAAGATAGGTGTAAACATTAAATTATTTTTTCACTTTTTGTTGTTTCATACAAGAGATACAATCATCGCAGAAAATGTAAAGAACACGCTGGCGCGGTATACGTATTTATTTATAATATCTTCGTTAGCCAGGGGTGATGATCCGCTCCTGTGTTCTTTTCACGAAAAGAGCAGAGGTGGAGCGGATCGTCACCCTTGGCTAGCGAAGATGGTATTTTTATTGTTTTGTTTCAACAGTAAAAACAATGTATCTACGATATGTAATAATGACACCTTCAATTTGTTAACTTTATTTACTTTCGGTTTTAAAATTTGTATTTCCCATCTTATGTAATTTCTGATAGAAAGAATCATCAATAATGAAAAGAAGCGTTTTGTTTATATAATAAAAAATTCTAAAATATATATAGATTCTTAAAAATCTTCTCACCTCTGTTTCTCCTCTAGATTACGAAGCATACTGTAGATACCTATATACAGAACGACGTCAGTCTTAACAGGGAAACAGTAGTGTAATATATTTAGATTATCTGCACCTTTGGTATTTAACTGTACGGTCAATTTGATATCAAGTGCACTGTGCAAAAATCTAGAAGCGATTTATTTCAGTAACTGTAAATATCGATGTTTAAACTAATTACAAAACTGTTAATTAATTTTAATTAAATTATTCAGTTGGAGTTAGAAAAAGCACTGTTGATATCAATGAAATGTTTAGATTTTTTAAGAGGTTATAATTAGCGTACAGGCTAAATAAGGCTGTATATCATGAAACCAAAGCTAAACGCAACCTGGAAGCTTCGTCGAAGCGCTTCCTATGACGAATTAAAGTATTGATAGTACTAAAAGCAGGACCAGTTTGATATGTGCAACTTATATTTAACAAGAATAACAAATTAACCCGATTGTACTTATGATCCAGAGTTGAGCAATGAAGCGACATATTTGATAACAGTTAACTCAAATACTGGATCCGCAGTACTTTGAAACCAAAACATTTAGAGAAAAAGGAATATTGTAATTCATGGCGAATTAAAATGAAATCGTCCTCTAGTTAAAATAAAATACGGTTCATTATTAAAATCAGTGACGAAAATATACATATCCGATGGGACATTCTACATTTTATGGTGAAAATCCTAAATACATATAATTCATTAACAAAACAAATGTGAGATTGTCAGTTATGAACACTATCGTTATCTTCCAAAAGAAGATGGGGGGGGGGGGGGGGGGTAAGATGGCGCAAATGCCCATTTAGTTTAGTAGTGAAATACAATTTTGAATTTATTTTTTCCCAATTAAATCTCTTCAAATATATTATAATACAAGTTTGCAAAAGCACAATTTCTAACTGTATTCAGTTTTTAATATATTTAACAAAAAATAAAAAAAAAATATTGCAAGAAATGTTTGCGGTATCGAACCAATAACATAAAAACTGTAGATATATAAGGTTAGCTTATGTCAGGCACTCTTACCACTGTGCCATTTCAGACACAACAATATATACTGTTTAAATATTATGTGTGACTTTGACCACGAATTTACGGACTTGTATTATTTTTTCAAAACGATCAATTGTTGGGATACAAAATATTTTTAATGTATAGTGGGTCATCTCTCCACGTTTTTGTTGATTGAAATCGGTTTGTTTTCCAATATACCTTATTTAAACGATGAGAAAAATATGGAGCTCAGACCCACTCTATAAAAGAAAATGCCTTGAAGTTCTAAAAAATGACAGTATTTGCAGGTTTTGATACGTATACGCCTGTTTGAGTCAACATATTCCAAGTATTGAACATATTTATAAGTTAAAAATCAATGACATGTTAAATGTATATTGTTTTAAATGATTTTAAAAAGATATATCAGATTTATTGATATTTTTATTTTTCAGTAGCTTGTGCGACCGTGTATGGGCATTTTACACGCCTTATCCACCCATCTTCTTTTTTAAAAAATGCAATTATTGATGGTTATTTTACACATGACTTTTTCAAACAAGCATAACCAAAAAATTATATTACTTTGGGGATGATTGGATTCCCGCTTTTTTATGTACATCTAAATCCGACCTGAAGGATGATTTGATTAATTATAAATGTATTGCTATACTCGACGCAATTTGAGTATAAACACTTAATGTTTTAATTTGTTAAGTTATTATTTCAAATCATTTTATATACATGTAGATAAAAGATATAACACATTGGTTTTTCATGAAAATGAGGGAATTGACTTGTCGTACGCTAAAATATTGATTTTTTCTGAGATTGGGTTATACTTAGAGTTTAAAATTCAAGATATGAAGATATGATTCAGTACCCAATTCTACATGTAATAAGAAAAATGAAATATCCGACCAGATTTAAATCTTGCCGTTTGCGGTGATGAAACATTATATTGTGTACAGAAATTTAGAATTGCAAATTTCGTAGGTGTTTTTGTAACGCTGGGACAAATATATTGGTAATGTCGCCCGAGAAGTCAGTCATGTAATATATGTTACATGACATTTTTTTAAAAGTCAATTCTTTTATCTCATTTCCAGCTAGGCGTATTTTATTATCACATCTTCATATCTTACAATCATTGTTAGAATACTGTTTTGTATTTTTTTTTTCAACACTAGTATATTAAATGGGAATGGATTTGTCCCAAACAACTTGCTGATCGATCCACTTCATTATTTTGACCTCTTTATAAAAACAAACCTTATCACACAAAGACCGATATCTACATGTACCTCCTTATAATATTGCTTATATTTACTTGAATTTAAATAATATTGCTTGTCCAGGAAAAGAACATCCACCAGTAAATGTATTCTAAACAGTAGACTAAAATCTTTTGTAAGTGAGATAATACCAGAAAATAACCAAGCGGACTTAGGGAAAATTTATACAACACTATACTATCATCTAATATTATAGTTTCTTGAAAATATCATACTGCAACGTATTTTTTAATACAATTTTTTTAATTTGTTGACTTTAATCAAGCAAAAAATACGTATATGGTATGACAAAATTGTTTATGGTCCAAGATGCATATTAATAGGATACATTGTATTTTAATATGTTCAAAATATGTACCACGCTATTCATTCCACGATTAAAAAAATGTCATGTCGACAGATTTTCTTTGGTGTATTATCATGGGTAGGCAGGAAAAAATACTAAATATCGCAATTTTATTTTAATCTATACTACAACATTATAATAATGGACTCGATAACGATAAATCTGAAGAGAACTGTCATTTGTTAAATACATTATAAATATTGTACCTAATTTGATTTTTTAAGTTTAAATTTTTTCATTTACCGTTTATCAATTAGCCTATCAAGTAATCAATACCACCCCCAAAAAACCCCTAAAATTTGTTATAATATGAAAAGTAAGTATTTCTCCATACTAAGTGCAACGCGTTTATTTGCGAGAGATTTGAGTTGTAACAAAAAGATATTCAGAAATTGCAAAATGTTGCGTGTTTATACTTCAAAGAGTTGCATTATATCGCGATAAAAGGTTTGTCTGCCGAAAAATTGCTAAACATGTATATCACGATTGTAACATGGGTCTTTTTTAGGAAAAAATGTTTTTGTAGTTAAAAATAATTATATAAGCCCTCAGAGTCTTTCATATGAATGTCAACAGTTGAAATATGTATGTTTGTATAAGAAATTTTCTTTTTGTAATTCTTACAAGGGCTAATATTTCACCTCACGTGTAAGATATCAATACACGTGTGCTATATTTGCGGTTTTTTGATTCATCAAATAACCTGATAAGTTATGACAAATCAGAACGTTTGTCACATATGTTTAAACAACATGCATGATCCTACATGCTTAACAGGGAAGCGGAAAATGATATCGTCTTACATGTGTCGTGAGGAAAACTTGTTTTCAAATTATTATGTCTTTTATGTTTTGTCATCTATTACTCTTGAAAGTAATTGATTTGTTAGGTAAATTGTGTAGGTGAAAAAGTTAATGAACGGGATTTTATTAGATTGCTCAAAGCTAGCTAGCCTTTGTGTTCGGATTAAGTATAGTCTAAGTTTCTATCACCTCTAATGTGTTGTCAAATTATTATGTAATCAATTAGCCATTAGACATGGACTCATTGACAATAAAAAAAAATGTTAATTAGTAAAAGACACATGTTATTAAAACAACTCAATACATCATTTGACATGAAAGTCTTTTTAGAAATTTTTGAATGATTTTTCAGATTATAAAAATCGTAATGGTTTCTCGCAATATTTGAAAATCAATGCAAGTTCATTTTGAAAATGAAAAAAGGTAAACAAGTGAGTTTACATATAAGGTTCAATCTAACATATTTCCGATTTACTCAGCGGTTTAATAATAAGGAAAAATCACTAAATGATGAAGATAAAAATCTTTGTTTATTTAAGGGAACTTTATGTCTGGTCGAATGTTCACTGGGTCGATCTGAAACTTAATCCATCCCCAAAAATAGTAAGTAAAGTTGTTAAAATATTGTTTTTTTAAATAAAATTTTAACAACATATACAGCTACGTATGATGTGTTTAAGTCGTGCTATACAACGATTATATCTATTACAAATACTTTAATTGGTGGTCGTGATACTTTGACATAAAAAGTAAACTGATCGCGATGACAGAAAGTTATCCAGAAAAAAAGCTATTGAAAAGGGAATGAGTACCGTATCTAGTTTTGTGTTGAATAACAATAGAATGAACCATCAATTTGCTGCTTTCAAACATATTTTAATGTTAAATTCTAGACTAAAATATAAAGTACAACATAAATCGCGCAAGAATAATTATGCATCAGATGAATTTAGTTTTAGCGGACAAAAAAATGTGTGTTGTAACGCGAAAATTCGCCATTCGATCCAAAAGCCAGGATGTTAACAAACACTTCATGCTGTGATTGGTCAGGGCTCCACTCAACGTTTATTTCCTGTGCCATTGTGAAGATTGGTGACTGGATATCAGAGGTTCCGTTTCTGGAACCAACCGATACTTGGTACACCATAGGACCGTAGACACTCGGCGAGAACACGTTCGTCCACTTTATGGAGCAACTTCCATTATCCAGAAGGTATCCCGCTGGTACTCCTAAAACAATATAAAATATTATGAATATGTGAATAACATGGATGTTGAACAAATTTTAATCCATGTTTAACTTATTACCCGTCAAGGTAGGCGGTTTATATTCGAGAATAATGGAGGCGTTGATTGGAGGACTTTGGAAACCACCATTGTTGATTGCACGGACGTCCACAAAAAAGGTATCTGCTCTCCCCATGTGGTTTATTTTTCTCGATGCACTGTTTCTAAGACCAACCGACTCCCAAGGTGCAATTACATTGTCATCCTTTCTTACACGCGTTTCGTAGTTGACGTCTTCTGACAGGTCATCGAATAAACCCCAAGTAAAATCAACATGGGTTAAATTTGACTGTACTTTCAAATTGGCATTGCCCTCCAGAACAGTATAACGGTTGTCGGGATAAAACGATAAAGATGTCAAATCAGAGTTCGGGGCTTCGTGATATATTGTAAGTGGTCCCGCCTTTTTTACTTCCATTAGCTGTACTTTGTTTATGCATTTGACAGATACTTCTACTTTTGCTCCATGATCAAAGGTCAGATTAGATATTTCACACTGCGATCTATCAATGCTTTGTTGCCAAATTCTTCCCATTGATTCTTTCAAAGGACCTATAAAACCAAACAAAATTTGCAAATTGAAAAAATAAAACAGGGTTTACCAACGTTCATGAACAATGATGAAAAGGTAATAACGTACCAACAGAGCAAAAACAGGATACAAGTTCACTTTCCTCCTCGCTTACATTCCATGATGCCACCACCCGAGTTTCACTGTGGAGTCTTGTTGTGGAGTTGGATAACGACATTTTTGCCACATGCGTCCTTTCCTCTCCTGTTTCATAATTCTGGATTTCCACTGTGAAATTACTTATAATAGGCGGGGTATGGTCCAATGTTATTTCTTGTGAAAACTTTGACCACTGCCCCGCATTGTTTCTTGCAACAGCTGTGATATAGATACGACTTCCATGGGGAGACTCCGTTTCTACAACGCCATGATTGAATGAAGAGACAGGTAAAAGAGATTGTATTTGATATCCGCCTTTAGTTGTACCAGCTCCAATTAAAACGTTTTCAATGTCGCTCTCTTGATCCAAAATAAAGCTGCATACAGACAGCAATCCAGGGTTTATTTGGCGTACTATCAGTGGTGACTGGGTAATTGAAGAAACGCTACATTGTTGAAGCCATATGAAAATATCTTCTTCCATGATGTCATGTCGACTTGCAAATATAATCTTCAAACTTATCTCGCCCTCATATGTAGACATAAATTGATGTTTTGAAGAATAACTCGAGTCCGCATTCAATGACAAATATAAATTCATGACTTCGTTTCTCAACTGAAAATAAACCATTTTAAAGTGCAATTCTTTCAAAACATCGACGCTTATTTTGTAGATTGTATTCTTTTTCAGGGAAACAACACCGCTTAAAACAGTTGTTCTTGAGTGGAGAAATGGTTTTTGTTTTTCAATTGCAGTTACTTCTAAATATAAATCCTCAAATTTTTCACATTGTACCCCAAACGGCGGAGTTGAATCAATTTTAATTGGGTGGGAAGTGACATAAGGGGAGAAGTGTTGCAAGAAATCAGCAGCTCGTACTCTAATGCCGTAGCTTTTGTTATGTTGTAAATGTAGGTTTCTGAAAGTATAGTCATTTGAAAAGAGTACTCTTTCAGTTCTATTTATCAGTGTATCGCTCTCTGTTTCTACAATGCTGACTTCAAAATATTTAATTGACGACTGGTGGTCTTCAAATCCGTGCCAAGACATTGACAGAGAAGATGTGGAAAACTGATGAAGAGCATTGCGAAATTGTTTAGTATTATATACGACTCCAGGGGTAGGACTGTCAGTATCAACAAGTATTCCGTCGGATATTGCAGTGGTTTCAAGACCCATATTATTTCTAGCAATGACGGTGAAGAAGTAGGTGGTTCCTGGTGTCATTGCTTGATTGACCTCAAAAACTGTAGATAAATTAACCGATGTTTTCTGTATGAAGTCATCACCTACAAATTATATAATATTGATACATGTATCAAATAGATTTTAACATAGAAAAAAAGTCATCGATTAATACAGAATAAGTAAAAGAATATCTAATATATGTACCAAAAGGTCTTGTTCCACCACTGAAGTAATATGTCACTATTTCTCCTTCCTTTTCCGAGAATAAATTTTCCCAACAAATTTTTATTAGTTTCAATGAATCAATATAATCAATATCTTTTAAACAGTGACCTTCTGCCTCGATCACTGAATGGCCTCGTCTTCTCTCAGGAGGTGTTAAATCAACTAAGAGTGGTTTTGAGTGGAATATTGAGAATTCATTCTCCGATACCCATGCCTTGATATAAAGTGTATAATGTTGACCATGACTTAGCTTTTTGAGGAAGGGCAAACAATATTCAATATCTTCTTGAAGACCATTATCATACCACACACTTTCTTTTTTTGAATCAAAGATTCCATATCCTGGATCTTCTCCGCTTTCACCGATACTCCATTCATAACGTAAAACCTTTTTCAATCGGTCCTCATCTGTCCAAAACCCCGAAAAGCAGGTGGCGCTTGACATTATTGAAACGGGAAAAGAAGCAAGTCCAAAATGTACCGAAATGTTCAACATTAATTCAGAAACATTCTGCAGTTCTTTGCATGGTGCGTTAACTTTATTCAGACATTTTTTCCCAACAACTGCACAAGTACAATCGTTATTGCAATAATGAGATATACATGAATGTCTCTGAAATGTTAAGATGCCCTTTGTATGGTTCAAATCACTAGGAACAAGAATAACAGATGCCTTTCCTATAGAACTTCTCAAACCGACTGAGTTTATGGCTATCACAGTTAACACAACAGCATCATTGCTTTTGAGTTTTTTTGACAGAGTTAATGAAGCAGTTTGTCGAGAAGTGTTAGCATGGCGGACACGTTTTAGACCGTCGGATAATTCATTTCCAGAATATGAACTACTTAAACTAATAACATATTCATGTATCCCCGACTCGTGGTCAATAAATCCATACCACGCAAGTTGTACTCTGGTTTCATTACCAACATTTATCCAAGTCATTGTGTTCATAAAACCACCCAAGAAGGGAGGAGTGGAGTCAATCAGAAGTGTATCCGATATAGCTGTCGTACAAAGACCTGCACCATTACAGCTGGTAACCTTTGCAATGTAAGCGTCGCCATCTTTTAAAAATGTTCCGTTTGGGGACATTAAAGTTATCTGCATTTGACTTCCAAGTTCTTTTGTTTCATAGGCAACATGTCCGTTTCTATTTACTTCTAGAACTAATTGATGTCTTACAATGGAGCTTTCTAAATCTTGGAATTGCCATTGTATGGTGATCAAGGAGTTGTCAAACTGAGTTCCATTGACTAGGGAAACCCCATGATCTTTTGTAATAAACGTTGGAGATTTCACCGCAACTGGAGGACTTGTATCAATCTGGAACTTAGCAGATGTACGTTCTACTGATAGTCCAACTCTATTGATTGATTTCAGCGTAAAATAGAGATCTGTTGATGTTGGAAGCGACATACCAGTCTTGGTCACTCTGTTTGATAGCATGATATTTTCGTAATCAACATAATTGCAAAGACCGGGGTGTTTCCCTAAACACCACTCGAAATGATCGATTCCAGAATGAGGATCTATAAACCCCACCCATGACGCAGAAACAGAATTACTACAAAATAAGAAGACATGTTAGTCGTTAACCTAGAATATATTAAAACTCATTAACATTAAACTGTAACGAAAATCGAACATACTTATAAGGCAAGAAAGGTTCGTGATGGCCACTAAATCCAATATGAATTAATCCAGGGACTGGAGGGGAGTTATCCATGATGACGCCATTCGAAGATTTCAAAGAGCACAGTCCAGCACGATTACAAGCTTTAACCGTAGCGTAATATTGTACTCCAGGTTCAAAAACCCCACTCCAAGAATTATCTAGGAAATAATGACAAAAGAAGAAAATTAACGATTTCCTCTTGGGGTTGTTTTGGACGGAGCAGAAAGAAAACACTTATTAAGTTGTGTCATTTATAAATGAAAGGTCTTACTTTTGTGAAGTCCAACAAATCTGGAGGGGAATATATCATATGTGAAAGGTTTTGTACCAAGTCCAACTTCGTAATACTCTATATTTGTGTGAGGGTCAAGAAAACCAAACCAATGGCAAGTGTATGACTGAATGTCGTTTTGAAAGTCAACATCATTCTAGTTAAGATGAATAGAGAAATTATTAGATAAACTGTGTAATGTTCTTCAAATGTTGGTCCTCCAGAAGGCATAAATAATTACTCAGATATAAAAAGACAATTCAGTTTATTTTATATCAGCTTTAACAAAATCCAGAAATTGTTAAAGAAATCGAAATATTATATAAAAAAAACAAAAAACAAAAAACAACAACATATACTTAAAGGCATATCAACATCCTGTATCATTTACTTCCATTGAAACTAAGACACAACATGGATATATAATTCAATTAGGAAATCGTATATACTGAGAAATGTGTTACAGATCCCGAGTACTAAATCGGCAGAGACATTTGATCTTTGTAAACTTGCACAAACATTTTGGTTCTTAAGATTTCTTATTTACATTAACCTTTACTTAATATCAAATGGTGTGAAAGCTTCATAGGAAACAAGCAAATATATCAAAGAATAGTCAAAGAAACTTTATATTTGACATAACTGTGTAGGTGTTTAGTATAAAGCAGTAATTAAGGTTTGACTCGTCATAAATTGCTATTTGCCAACAGTGAATCACTTAATATACATCAATTTAATTCCTTACTCTCAAAAATATTCTTACGATTATTGATCTGATAATAAATAAAATGTACGTACTGCGAGACCATCATAAACAATACCATTTTCAGGTGGAGACTTGTCAAATAAAAACGGTTCTGATGCTGCAATCGTATGGAGGCCCGCGTGGTTTAATACCTACAAAGTTATCATAAATCAAAAAGAAAACCTTCATGATACATATTTGAATTAACTAAACATGTAATGCCTAAGATATTTTACCTTTAGAATTATAAAATATTGGTGTCCATCTCGCATAGATTCAAGCTCCTTGATTATGGTAGACCCCCCTGTGACTGAGCGAAAATCCAAAATGTCCGTGGATTCATTTGTAGAACCCATAGCCAATAAGGTGTCTTTAATTCCACTTTCTTCGTCAACAAAACCTTCCCACTGGACAAAGAGCTCATGAATTGTTGAAATATCATCTTTAAGTCCAGAAAATCGTACGAAAATCATTCCCAATTCAGGGGCGGTGAAATCAAGTGTTTTTCCAGAGGAAGTGACTTCTGTGACATGGCCGGCAAAATCAAACGCTGTATCACAAAAGAAAATGAACTCAATTTTACAAATTTAAAAAATACATTTACAATTATGAGTATACTACCAAATATCAGTCTTAGACGTTGCCAATACCTTTTACTGTGGCAAAATATGTCATTCCAATATTCAGGCTAATGTTGAAAAATACTACTGACGTCTGCAAACCAACATTTCTGTATTGAACGACATCTTGACCACCGAAAATGGAACCTAGGAAGAAAACAAATTATATACATTCTTATTCAAACGATCTTTTTATTACTTCTTTTATATGACACTCACTAAAATTACCTAGCGAGACTTCATATCTAGCGATACCAGAATGTTCAACGCTTAGTTTCATTTCATCATCGTGAAAATCCGACCAATGTATTTCTAACTCGTTTTTGTCACTAATAAAATCATCATTGTTGCTAGAAATTTCTACAAGGCCACCAGCGGGTGGCGATTCATCAATAACAAAGCCATTCCCGCATGTGGAAAAGTCCTTTTCCGCTGATGTTAAATGTTTAAGGTTACTCGAGTTGTTGCTTTCTACAATAGCACATATAAAATATGTGCCGGCTCGTAACCCCTGTGTGTTAAACCTTCCTATCCCATCTGTTGAGGTTGTCGTTTGGAGACAATAGATATCAGCATTGCATGTAAGTTGAGGCAATGATTGTTTTTCCATTAGGTACCAAGTTACAACCTTTCCATCTATTCCGTTCATGAATCCGTGTACTCTTCGACCGTGCGATACCACATCGACTTCTGCATCATGAACAAGTCTTATTTTATCTCCTAAATGTTGACTGTTCGCTAGTTTGAGGATTGCCTTGAAGTTATCTCCCTCGGAATCGATCTCGTAAAGATGTCCAGTTGTAATCTCATTAGGATTGGATTTCGCTTTGAGATTTGTACAAGATGTTTTTGACTGTCCAGATCGGCATATTCCTTTAACACAGATTTTCATACTTTTGTATCCGTAAACGGGCAACGTATATGGAATGTCAATCTATAAAATATTAAACATTAGTGATAAAAAGGTTCTCGATTTTATGTATATATATAATTGAAAACGTACAAAACATTAAACGTTAATATTAGTGCTGCTGCATTCTTTATTTTTGTTGTTTTCCTCTAGTTATATTAATTTTTTTTAAAAATTTGTTACTTATAATCTTTGTAGCATAAAATCATAATTATATAACTAGAAAAACTATAATAAAAATACGACTAATAATAATAAATATGAAAGAAATAACTTACATCAAATGTATTGTAAGAAGTGTTTAAGGGCAATAGATACCAAGATGTAAGTTGATGATGATGATCAATTGCTTCAAATAATGCCCCAGCATACCCTATGGCATTGTTCGTTTGACCACATCTAAATGCATCAAACTTCACATTAACATCCACTTCTTGGGCATCCCTTCCGTTCACAACGAAAATTGCTTCTATGTCATAACTGGAATGAAGCAATTCTTCAACCAATACATCTTTCGAATACTTCCCTTTCAAACACGTTTTCTGGAAGCAAGGTTGGACTAATGAACGATACAGTTGGTTGTTTTGTAAATGCAAATTATTGAGATGGATCTGCATGTTTTTACCAACGTTTTTGAACGTTTCTATCAGTGTCTCTGTTCTATCCTTGTTAATCTTAAACAAAGCTACTTTATAGTGCGTAATTGACTCTGTTTTATCATATGCCCAAAACACATCTAACGTGTGCTTACTGGACTGAAACCGTTTATCCTCCTGACAGGGAAGTATAGATACAGGATTATTGTTTAGTACATAGAACTTAGGCTGCGGAACAATGGCAACAAATTGTTTATTCATCTCATCAATCCATACGACATCTTCACTTGTAAGGGCAGTGTTATTTGAAACAGCTGTATATATTTGATTTTCTCGTAATTTACTTTTTACGAAATATACATTTGTGGTATTTGCCATTTCAACATCAACTTCTGTTAAATGTTTGGCCCCGCAAGGTGTTCCTATTCGGACGTGTAGGGCATTAAGCACGTCTGCTTTGTCAATGACCGTGAATCCATCGGAAATAACCACGGACTGTACATGACCTGCAACAGTCGCACGCGCAAATGTATAATATTTCTTAAATGGTTTTAGTCGCAAGTTGTGTAAACAATTCTCATCATTTGATATAGATTTAAAAAATTGAACATCAGCTGATTCTCTGCTAGATCCGAGTCCTATTTCTATTGACATATTTTGAACATGCCATATTCCTTTCCAATCAAAACAAATTTGGTTGGTCTGAAAAGTATAGTCAATATCGTTGTTGGATGATAAGTGTCCGGCCTCTGTTTCAATAAGTATCCCTGTTGTTGGTGGAAACCGAGGTGGAAGAAAAAAGGGATCAGTCTGAACTTCTGCAAAATGTCCTGCTATGTTGTAAACGTACAGGTTAAAATAGTGTTTTGATTCATCATTAGTATGAAATTTGAGGACCCTTTCATGTGGATATTTAAAACAAGATGAAAAGTTTCCAGGACACTTCTCAAATATTTTTGCTTCCAACAGAGGTGTTCTTAATACGTTTCCACAACCTTAAAAATAAATGAAATTGAATTAAGTGAAATTAGTAAAAAATAAAAAAAATGGATTTATATCATGCATTTCTTCGTAAATTGTCATAATATATCAGCCCTGTAATGCTAACTTTATAACTATTCTTAACGAAACCATTTGTATAAAAGTTTAATGCAATATTTGACTTTTTAAACAATTTTTACAGCACGATATTTAAAAGCCGTAAAAATATTGATATCACATACCTATTCGAAAAAGCACAGACTCAATTGGTTCCTTTTGTTCTGCCTCCATAAATGTATTTTCAGTCCAACCGACATAGATGTATTCAGGATCTTGGATAACAGCAACGTTTCCTCGGTATAAGGGAGGCGTCTCATCGATGATTAAAGGTCCAAATGGGACAAGGGTTGTGAGATCGGCCTTGTTCTTTACTTTAACAAAAGCATAAACTGGTATGCCAGGATCCAAACCCGAATGCACGATTTGATATTCATTGATTTTTTTAGTTTCTAAATACGATATCAAGTCTGGACTCATGCTTGCGCTGGTTGTTGATCCAAATCCTGTGTATACTTTCTGGATTTGTGATTCATTTTCTTCTAAGGCCCATCTTAATTTTATTTTGTCAGTTGGAAGATATATAAACCAATTTTCTGAGAAACTAGATAATTTTGTACACATAGCTGTCGAGTATGAGGAATGGTTTGAGTACCGGTTTCGCTTTGGTAGGTACTCAACGAGTTGCATAGTCATAGTTGAATTACAAGCAATGTTGCATTGTTCGGTTTTCTGAAGTTCGTATGCCGTTAAGTTTTCAAAAATATGCCAGACCTTATTATCATAACATCCAATAACAGGTTTAATTTTAGCTGATTCCAGAGTTAAATCAGTTACCTTGGTGGGAGTCGTGTCTCGAAAAACACCATCTGAACAGGCAACCTCTGATGGTTCTAACGCATTGTTGTATGCTAACACCGAAACATAATAAAGGCAATCGTGTGGTAAATTAACTTTAAGATATGCTTCTGATGATTCATAAAGACTAGAATTATTTGGCAGGTCGTGAGAGTAGACATTCATCTCTGTTGCTGTAAGACAGTGCTCACCGATACCAATGCGGTATTTCATAATTCCACTTTCATGGTCTATGAACCCGTTCCATCTCACAATCACCGATGCTTCGCTGGTATAATCAATATCAGGATATCCCTCAGGTCCCTCAACAACCACTCCTCTCACTGGAGGTGAATCATCAGCAAGAATGTCCACATGTTCAATAGCAACCAGCCGTGCTCCGTTTGTTACCTTTACAGTAAAATAATAGGCCCTGTTGTGTTGCCCAGTGTTGGTGTTATTCTTTATCAGATGGTTGAATTTTACTGTATAAAATGAATTTTCGCAGGGTCCAACACTAGGACAGTAGCAATTGACAAAAGAATCACAACTCTGAAATGAAATACACATTATTATGCTTTTGAATTACATTGATGAAAGACTGGTTAAAAAGATATTTAAGATATTTGTCAAACTCACTAGGTGATTACAACCGATATTTAAAATTTTGCAAAGATTGAAAGAAAAAAGCTATTTAATAGTGAGATACGTAGATGTTTTAAAAGCAAAGCCACATTTCATCTAATTATTTTTAAAACTTTGTGTTTTTTAAAATGTTTTTCAAGAAACAAAAACGCTTTCTGGTTACATCCCAAAAATTCCCAATTGAAACATCATATTTCAAAATGATGCATCTGTTGTTTGAATAATTAAACACTTTTTTTGTTTGCTATTATAGAAATTGCTTTTTGTTTGCTATTTTGAACAGATTTTATTTAACGCAATACATTTTATATAGTGTTGTATGATATGATTTAATATGTAATGCCCTAAATTTAAGAAAATTGCGGAATTTTTTCAAGAAAAATTGACTTTTAATCTGAATAATTAACGTTTAAGCCATTCCAGTTACTAGTATATAAGAAAATGTAAACTTTTTTTCATCTGTGACTTTTTTATTTATTTATTATTATTATTATTATTATTATTATAAAAAAATATTTCTAATTTTTTAAGGCCTCTAAATATTCTTGAATGAGACTTTCCTATGTATAAAAACTAATATCAAATTAAATGCATTAAACGTACACACAAAAACTTTCTTGACGACAAGGCGTTCGCAAACAGTGCGGAATCTTCTTGCATGCTTACAAAATTGATTTAGTCTATACATACAGAGATGGCAATTCTGTTTCTGATATTTCAATTCGGCATACATGTACTATCATAGGCAGTAGATTTATCACTATATATAGAAAGTTAATGACTCTACTTTATGCGTACTTCATATAAACATCAGTACCTCATTTCCCAGAGTATGTACAGCGAATGTTTTATAGGCGAGTTCATTCCCTCCACGTGACGTTCCAAGAAAATATTCGATTGAAAAAAGACCACTGTGGGAATCGAATGTTTTAAATTGAAGAACCATTTGAGCTAAATCTGTTGAATTATGGACGAAAAGTTGTCTTACGCCATCTTTGCTTAACCACACCTCTTCAATATCAGGGACGCTTGCGTCAACGTAGAAGGTGATATTTTCTGAAAGTGTGTTTTCCATTAAGTCCTTGGAAGTTATAGTTATGGTGTGCGCTTCTCCATCTTTTACACCTAAATTAACGCAAAGCTTTTGGTCAGGAAAGTTTGGAATAGCTGTCTCCATTGACATTTCCTGATTCTCTTTAAACCACGAATAATAAAATGATGTTATACCATGTACATTTTTTGTTCCTGAAATTTGTAAAATTCCTGTCTGTTGATCATATATTCCTTGGTACACTCCATGAAAATCTTTTTGAATTTTGCGTAAAAGGTTAAATCCGTAGTTGTATGAATTAAAATACCTGTCATCCCATGATAAGCAACTTTTCTTTCTGTGGGTCTGCCATGTGTAATTTGTTTCTGGACTTGCAGAATCAACCTTTAAATGTTTTAAAGAATTTATTTTTATTTCGGACGAGTTGTCAAACATGACAAACCTTCTTGCAGATTTTACATTTCCAGCATTGTCCAAAACTTCCAAGGCAATGCCATAAAGAGCTGGTTCGTGTGTTAATGTTATATTTGCCTCATCATTAGATACATTATATGACTGGCCCTTTTCGTCCATAATTAATGTAAGTTTATCTAACTCTTTCACCTCGTGGACAGTAATTGCAAAACTCTTGATTCCAGAAGCTTGATCAGATTTGTGTGGAAAGGGGTCGATCCATCCACGATATTTTATCATTATGTTCGGATCCCGTGTTAATCGCTTAGGCAGGATAAGTAAAGGTTCTATTCCATGACAAGACAGTGTTTCTGCACAGTGCACTGGTGACGAAGAGTCTAAATGAATACAGACATCTTTTGATTCGGAAACCCGGTTGTATATAACTGCACCAGATAAAGGATACACTTTATTGTTAAAATCCTTGTATTTCATATAACCACCCGCCTGAGATTTGTACGTCAAACAGAGGCTGTAGGAAAAGATAATTTTAGAGACATATAACAAAATCAAGAACGGGATTTGTATAACACAAGTTCAAACAGAAATACCTTTCTCCATCTTGTATGAACCACGTGGTTTGATTAAACAAAAGATCCTTGCATTCAATTGGAGTATCTGATTTTGGATCCAGATCCCCAATATTTGAATTGCACTTTGGTTTACTTATTAGTGGTTCTGTTTGAATATTTGTTTTTCTGCCTAAAAAACACATATAATTGACCCTATCAAATAAACTGTCTATTTTTTTAGGATGAGAAAATTTTAAGAAAAATCAATATTAAGAGACTCTTAAAGGAATCCATCGAACAGGTAAGACTCTCTCTCTCTCTCTCTCTCTCTCTCTCTCTCTCTCTCTCTCTCTCTCTCTCTCATTATCCAATTGAAACGTTATCATGCTCTACAGAAAAGAACATGACAAACAGTTTTACAGAAGATTGCAGTGACTATTAAAAAAGAAAAATTCTTGGAACATTATTGGACTGGTTTTTGTGTACGATGAAACATATTTTGGAAGACATAATAACAATGACGCATTTCGGAACAGATAGAAGGCTTTAATGTGTCTTGTTAACCGAGTTTATAGATAACAAATAGTTTATGTTTAAAAACCTTAAGATAGGATTAAAGAGATATTCTCTTGACTTGTCAATCCATGTGCACAGATATAGATTAATAATTAGTAATTTTTAATCTAGAATGTTAATCTTAATAAAGAAATATTTATCACATTTGTGTTGATGGATGGGCATAAAACTAAACTTTATCATATTTTATACAATCGCCATTTGCATTCCTGCTGTACAGATATTGGAAGGTGTGTATTATTTTATAATAACAATTATTCTGCATGTTGTCTAACAGGTCAAATAACTAACAACCGATTTTAATATTTTAAAATATAAAAAACCAAAAAACATGCATTACAGTAATTATTTCAGCAGACTGGTTTTTAATGCAATGAACAGAACAATAACTAAATACAAGGATATTGCAAATTACGTAGACTGCATACAAAATCTGTTCACTGTTATTTTATTAAATAACTATGTGTCCAAAAACAAAGATTGAATCAAAGTACTTAAAGTACTGGAAAGCGCTAAGCCGGGAAGAAAGTGATAAATCATAGACAGTCTCTTCTGCGGTATATTTTAGGGTATATCATTAAATTTAATGAAGTCTTTAGCTCACATCTTATCATACGTAAAAAGTAGCGTGTTCCAACATAATTTAATTTAATTTAAAGGTGTTGTCATGGACGCCGAAAAATGATTTCCGATTTTTCCTTCGAATTTGGGCCATTTCCACCTGCGACAAGGGATAATCTTTTATGTAATGAAAAAGCATGTGTAAGGTGTCTGACGATCCAAGTTTTGTAATAATGTAAGATCATTTGAATTTTTTTTGCATGTTTTTTTTTTAAGGGGAAGAAGGTTGAAAAGTTCTTGACTTATGGTCTTGTGCTTTTTAAGCTCACGTGTAACTTCGACGTAACAAACTCTCACGCCTTAATGAGTGCACATGTGTTTTTGCTAAATTATTCCACAATTCACAAATAAATGCATTTTTTTCCCAAAAATTATAATTGGAAAGAAATCATCATCATGAATGTGATATCTTTAGGAGCACCCATATCCGATATATAATAATAATATTCATTAATTGAATTTATTCCCAATTTAATACTGATAGAACAAATGTATTTGCATGCAGGATAACTTGAAGAAATGTTTTCCGTACTGCATAGTTATGAGTTCTCCCGAGTACGACTTCTCCAGGGTACGACTTCTCTAGCATCCGCCAGTAGGTGGCGGTATTTCGGAAATGCAAAATCGAAAGTGGAAGTAGGATCAGAAATCTGGCGACAAAAAAGCGCTGCAGCTATGCTTAGCGCTTTAAAAAGCATTGTTTATTTGTTTACTCACCGTTTATACTTTGTTTGTAGAGTGAAACTTCTGCATGGACAAGACCAAATTGATATTCATGGATGTGTATCGGTTGTTCTGGTAAACCGTTTGGGGTATCAAACGCCGTAACGAATTTGAAAGACATTGACTTCGGCTGGAAGTTGATGTAGGTCGACTCCTCTTTCTGACACTCACCGTGTGATGTAGAATTACCTATCTCACCTCTATCACTCTCAGCCCCAAGGCGACATGTCTCAATGCGAGGCTTTTTTGAAACTATTACATTTAAATACAAATTATTTCATTAAAAAACTTCTCATACCTTTAAAGATTAATTAATATAACATTCGGTTCATTTTTTCTTGTTATCTTTATGACATTTCTATATTAACATATACCTTAGTTCAGACGACTTTCTGGCAATATATTAATTATCAGTCAAGTTCCAACGATTTTTATTAATTTCAATTTGACTTACGCCTACAAAGCGCAGGGTCAGAAGAAGACTTCAGAAAATCGGTGCTACAAATACAGTTTTTTGCCAAATTATCGCTGCAAGTTCCAGGCCAACACCAGTTCTCTTTCCACGAGCATGTTGCTATAAGTAGATATTTAACTCAGTTATATCTGATCAGCAGGATTGCAAAAGTTTTTTATTGTAATATAGTTTAATAGTTTACAAATAGTTTGATAAGTGAATGGAAAATTTAATGATTGTTGAAAGAGATGGTGGAAAGCGGGAAAAGCCATTTTAAAAATCTATTTTGTGTGCATATTCGTCTGCGATGTTTCCTATTAATTGTGTAAACAAAACCTTCACAAAATTTCTTGTTTTCACTTGGCCAGTAGAGAGAATGTTTCATGGTTGAGCCTTGGTCCCGACACTTTGTGCAATTGTAGTCATACGTGTTTGTACATTTCGTAATTTCACAGTGTTCAGGTAGATGACAGGCTGTAATTAATTAAAATGGTGAGAATGCATTGAGGATGAACTTGTGTTTTACAGTATCACAGCGAGCTCAGATTTCTATCGATAAATTGACTTATAAGACTCAAGTGAAAAGAATAAATTATTTGCAGTAGATAGCAAAATCGTTTACCTTAAAAAGCATGAAATTTATCTTTAAATAAGCAAAGAAATATCAGCAATCAAATCTTAATTAAAAATCGATAAACAATCTAATATTTTAAAACTACCGTGTAATTCACAAATAAATGCTCTTTTAAGGCTACACGATTCATCATTCCAGTTCCACGAATATTTACTAAGAAGTGCCAGGCAATCCTCGCCACCATTGTTATTAGGTTCACCTGAAGAGAAAACAAGCACTGCCAATGCATTGCTTTTGTAGCTATTTGATTTTTAATGTTTGTTACGATAATTTGTTTTCTTTTTGATAACGAATACGTAAGTACAAGTTAATTTCAATTATTCTTTTTGCTATAATTGTTTTCAGACCATTATTCAATCAATAATGTACAGGTACGGGAATATATTGTAGACATTAAACATTTTTTTACACTTAAACATGTTTGATGTTGCATTGTTAATAAAAAGATTTTAAAAAGTCAAACTGTTTGTAGATCAAGATGTGCTTAACAGATTAAAATTTACATATCCAGTTTTTATTTTTTGCACATTGAAAACTCACAAACAAATTTACGTGTACCCGTTTACCTTTGTACCAGTTAAAATAATTGATGATATCGCCTTTGTCCCAATACCAATGCCCTTCTCGTGACATATCATTTCCACCTATCCAAATATCACCCACTCCATTTGCAAGCCCTAATTAAAATATAAAAAAAAATAGCACGCTCAGTTAATAACAAAACATATTTGAATTTTATATTTTCGCATCACCATTTGATTTAATTTAGCGGCAAACATTTTTTTTGGATGTAACAAATCGATAAGGATCGTATAGATAAATTTTGGTGATCTGATTTTAATAGAAGCAATTTTATAAGCTATACGATATAAATGTACCTTGGATATAATTCTGTTTACGCTCATCTCTTATACCTACGAGGTAACCATCGATTTCACGGCATTTAGAATGCGCGTTGATCCAAGTCAGTGGAGTTTCAAAAAATTTCTTGTAACAATATTCCTCATCTTGATCATTCCATCCAGGTTTACACACAAAATTGTATGCTGTACCTTAACGTTTAATAAAGAAACAATTGACCATTTATAAAATTTAGTATGTGCATAGAATACATGATATATGCATAACATGAGTCATATATCAAACAATATTTTCATGGCTTTATTATATAAAAGTTTCATTTTTATGAAAAAGCCAGAGATTTTGCACGTATTTGTTTTACAACATAGAGGATTAGAAAGCAGAAGGCAGAAAAGAAAGAAATTGACGATACCTTTCTCTAGTGCTTTTATGTTGTCGTTTTAAGCATTGAATTATTATTTTTTTAAAGATGTGATCTCACAACTTGCAACGGTGTATGCATAAAAAATGAATAACGCGCGCTAGCGCGTTATAAAAATTTGTTTGTACACACCGTTGCAGTTATGAGACCACATCTTTTAACATATAATGATTTAATGCTTATATTTACGTTTTTAACATTCATTCTCTTTCCGAAAACATGATTTATTTTTTAAAAATATGTGCCTTATTTAACAAGTAATGTGCAATTAACGGAAGAGCCATTTGAACAGCCGAATCATGCTGACAAAAATAGTGCAAAGAGATTTGATAACTTAAAAGAGAATTAGATTTTTTATTCTGTAATTTGATGAATTTTCTTTTGGTATACTATGAAATTAATAAATTGAATTCATTTTACTGTTTAAATATGTTTACGTCAAGAAATATTCATCAGCGGAATTATAATATCAGGTCGTGGTCTGGATTGAAGTCTTGTTCTTCGAGAAATACAAAAGAAAGACTGTATTCATACGCACCAGATTTGGTGATTGGGTCTTCTGTGTTATGCGTAAATATCACTCAAATAAATCAATGCAATTTGATAGGGGGAAAGAAAGTAAATGTAAATATATGAAATGAGACCTAATATGCAATTTACAACATTGTGATGTAAATATGCCTAAATATCCCAACTTTTTTAAAGCTTAAAAATTGTTTTAAAAACAATTATTTAGCTTTGCAGGAAGAATATAGAGCAAAAATACTACAGGCGTGCAAAGTTTTGTGTCCGAAAAGTGCGTACTTACTTTATATACTTTTTTTTGAAAACATGCTTTTAACAAATTAAAAGAACTTCTTCAAAAGTTCTGGTGTTATTTTTCTTTGACAATTATTAACTTATAAGTTCTTAAATAGTCATCTGATTACGAGGATTGTTCAAAATTTGTTGAGATATCGGAAATATTTCCCTTTCTAAATGACAAATTTTAATGAAATAGACATAAACATTTAAGACACCTTAGCAAATAATTGAACAAAGCATTCTTAAAAACTACTTTTAAATATTTTGATTACGGCTGTATAAAACAAGTGGATGGTCAGGGTACCTGGCGCAGACATAAACTCGGAGATTAAAAACGTAAACAACTACTTCTTAAGTCTCGGTAGACCAACAATCAATAATAAAGAAAACTAGACACGATCTCGTTGCGAGCAACGAGGAGGTCTTCCGTCCAATTTTAAGAAGAGGAAATGACATTGCCCTTAATATTCGTCAACGAAACATATCTGGAAATGGAGGCGGGATCTAAGAGTTATGTATGAAAGACTATCTACCCCTTTCTTGATCACATAAGAATGCTCTCGTCATTTCAAATACATTTTGTTCCACAAGTGTTTAGGAATTTTGTAACGTTCTCGAGATATCTTGAGAGGGTCGTTTTAGGGGCCGACATGTAACTACTTTTAGATACCGGATAACAAAGAAATTTTGGTTGCACTTTGTTAAGCACATTATTTTGAGCATATTCTGTTCAATATTGCTTTTCAGAATTTCCCTCCATTATGAGATATTAAAGATCAAAGTTTCTGATATCTGGCCCCTTAAAATCTTTAATTACGTAACAAAAGAGTAAATAATTGTCATGCATAGGTAAACAACGTTATAAGAAACATAATTGCTTCTATTATGTATTACAAAATATTTCACAGTAAAAAGTTATCTTTAAAAAACTTTAGAGCTACCTCAGCCCCTTTTTTGAAGGGCCAGCCCCTTTTTCTTGATATCATAAGAATGTTCTTGTCAATTCAAAAACATTTTGTTAAACAATTGTTTAGAAATTTTGTACCGTTCTCGAGATATCCGGAGAAAGCCTTTTTAGGGGCCGACCCTATAACTCCTTTTAGGGACTGCATAACAAAGAAATTAAGGTGGCATATTGTTGAGCTCAATATTTTAAGCATCTTCTGTTCAATATTGCTTTTCAGAATTTTCCTCCATTTCGAGATATTGATGATCAAAGTTTTGAACTTCTGGCCCCTTGAAATCCCTAATTACGTAATATAGAAGTAAACAATTGTCATGTATAGATAAATAACCTTATAATGAACATAATTGCTTCTATATTCTATCACAAAATATTACACCGTAAAAAGATATAATTTAAAGATTTTAGAGCCCTCTCAGCCCCTTATTTGAAGGGCCAGCCCCTTTTTCTTGATGTCAAAGAAAAGCTTTTGACGTTATAAAGTTTTTTTGTTCTACATGTTTAAGCAAAATACTATCGAGAAAAGAGATATTGAAAGAAAACCAATCACGACGCTTTTTCAACCGTAATTTTCGAGCTCGGGCGAGCTTCGGCGCTTTTCGTCACAAAAAAATATATGTACCATATTTCAGATCTACAACCTTTTGTCTACAATCCCTGAAAGTTTGAACTCAATAACAGTCCAATAAAATACATTCTCGCGAAGAAATAAATTAACAGTAGTGCTACAAAAACTCATTAAACATTCTATGAAACATCAGATTTGCTTTTTACGGAGAAAAGGTGGTAAATTTGCATTTGGTTGCAAAAGTATTCTAAAGTTTATGATTTATTTCATAATAAACGTCATTATACATTGATATGTTAATAGCTCTTTACCGTTGATTCTATTAGGCTTGTTTGTTTGTTTGTTTATTTTTTTTTTATTTTTATTTTTTTTTTTTTAATTTTTTATTTGTATTTTATTATTTATTTGTTTTGACTACTGTGTTCAGTACTATGCATATCTTTGCTTCAAATGCTTTTCAGTTATATATAAAACAGAGTAAAATTAAGAAGTCAACAGGAAAGATAAAAAAGAAGATAGTTTGTTTACTTACCTGTAGAAATCGAAAAACTGTATAACATAAACAAAGAAATCCACATTGTCAATAAACCTTAGTCCCATTCATGAGAAACTGGAAAAGTACCAAAATGGTCCCAGTCTATTGGGGTATCTGTTTTGTTATCTGTCTAGGTAGAATTTGCATATAACCAATGAAATCACGAATAATTTTTTTTCTCTTCCTTGGTGTTAGATAACTTTTTCATAATATTTACCTTTCATCGACAGAATATGTTTAAAATGCCAAAACATCAAAGATAACATAAATATATTTTTAGTCTGTTCTAACAAAACTTAAATCAAGCGTTTTATCTGTTATAGGTTGTGATTTGAAGACATGTTTAGTAGATAAAGTGTTGTGTATTTTGGAGACTTTAAAATTTCCATTATACTTATTTTATAATAAGCTTAAGTGTAAGTTGTTTTTTACTAGTTTTTTTATCGCTATATAATCTTTAAAGTTGAGAAAATATCAAGATACTTTTTCGTTTATATAAGGCAGAATGGTTAAATAATACATAACTACGTGTAGTTATATTTTTTCACAAGTCAATGATCCATTAATTGTTCATAAACCTGCATAAAACAAGTAATACATACATAAACATAAACAGAGAGTCTGTAAGACTTGCTTTGTACAAATTGTACATTTTTTCTTTGTATTCGTTATCGATCCCTGTGTTTGTTATGGACCCTCGCCTAGCTTTTTAAAATTGACGACTGGAAGGTTAAGCTTTGTTTTATGCCATAAAAATGCTTTAACGTAATATTGGCCTAATGTCTGTATAACTGCAATTGTACAATGAAACGGGTACATTGACAAATGTGGATGGAAATAAAGTAAGAAATACGCTGTTCTTTTTTGTTATTATATTGTATATTATAATCTGATATATCGCAACATACGTACAGTGTACTTTTCATCCATCATTCATTTTTTTCTTCTTTGCAATATTGCGTTAAGTAGATGCAATATCACCTCATCGATCATATATTTTTATGAGCTTCTGAATATTGAATTCAATAATTTATTTTTCTTTAAAATAAAAGTTACTCGTAAAATTTACAACCTCTTTTGAAACTCTGCATTTCACATTATATTTGCACATTTTAAAAATTAACGAGTTATTTTGTTTTATATGTCAGATATACCAATCTCTCATTTTGACAAATATCTGATAAGAGTTAAACGTTTTGTTTTTCCTCTTTTACCTAAGTGAAATAAATATTAGATTTTATTGACTTTTTATACAGGTTTAATCTTGAATTTTAAAAGCAATGTTCATACATATAATCGTTTAAAATCAAGTACGGAGCTAATCAATTCACGGGTGTTTTGCAAAACTGTCAAATTTCTATTATGCTTTAAGTTCAATCTTTTTTCAAGTTTCTCTTGGTTTTATAGCCATTTTTAAAACCTGTTAACGTATGCGCTAAACGCTTTATGACATACATGTATGACATAAACTATTACGCATCCCAAAGCTTAGACAGAGCACTACACACGTTGAATCAAAGTATTAAGACTACTGAAAGCTGGACAAAATTTATGTGTGTAGAGTTTTGGAATGACGTTTAAAATATTATATTTAGACCTAACATAGTGATTTTTTTATTGAGACAAGCATTGTCTGGGTATTATACCAGAATAGGGCTATGAAACGATAAATTTACTGACAACAATTTTCTGGATTCGTAAAAAAAAATTGTACACTTCATCATACAGGGACATTGTTTGCTGCTTTTGTATGCAATGGAATTTGCTTTGTTAGGAAAATATCGTTGATGGACAATACTACATTTTGTAGTAAAAATCCTTAGCATTATTTCTTCTCTAAACAAATGTCTGATCGCAAGTGGAAACACTACCATTATTTCTTACATTGTTAAAAATGCAATTAAACGTGCGTGTGGGCGTTTAAGCAGTGGTAATTACCTTTATCCATAATTGGTTTCAGTGTGAAGGGGTTAAAACTTATGTAGCTTGCTTAACAAGTACGACAAGAACATCAATCTTCAGATACATGTAATAAATTAAAAAAAAACAAGATAATTATGGTGTATGCTGGGTTTTTTTTGTCACCAGCATGACTTTAATCGTTACATTAAACATTACGTAACGTTTATAAGTTATATAAAATATTTCGTATACTACATGTATGATTGAATTTTAACTGAATTATGTTACAATTATACATGTGATATTAATATCCTGAAATTATAATAAATTTTTGAACAGTAATCAATAATGATACACAAATATGAATTTTATACATTGGCTATATGAAGAAACTAAAATCGAAAATTTTCTACGTTATACATGTATCGTAAAACACAATCCTCGTAGTCTAAAAAGGTGTTATTATATAAAATAAATGTACAGATGCGTTAAAATATACACATTAAAAAAAGGGGGGAAGAAAAGAATGAAAAATAAAACAAAACTATTTAAAATTACATTGCTGTATTTTTAAAGAAATGTTCTGAAGGAATAGAATCGGTATTCGAAAATGTTACCTGTGCGGCGTCCCGAAAAAAGGGAATCAGCGCGTCCTTCTAAACAACGAGAATTGCTAGAATTCCCGCGTTGAATTTCATTGGTCAATGATGACACCAACATTATGTGACCAAATATAGCACTATCTGCACGTCATAATATTACACATTGAAAAGTGAAATAACTCGTAAACGGAAAAGTTGTAAAATCAATATACAATAAAACTCGGTTATAGCGAAGTCCTAGGGACCAATAGAATTACTTCGTTATATCCATAATTTGTTATACCCGTATAACGAATTCGTAATAATATCTATAGCGAAAACTATATACATGTGTTCTTTCACCAGACAATAATTTTTGCTAATTGAGGCTTAAACCAAAAATATACTAGCGGAAAAAAGACATTGTGCATTATGAAATTTAGTATAATTTTTCTATATCTATTGTTTGTATTTATAAAATTTAAACAATCGATAATTGTAATGTTTTTGACAATATCGGATGGTAACCGTCCGGGTGCACGGACTTTGTCATGGTTAGTGAGCACCTGTTGTTTATTGCAGAATTTGTACGTACGAATTTTACGGGCCAATACTGTTTGGAATAGGAACTGTTAAGGATTTGTTTAAACTTTTTTGTTAAGGAAATCACTTTATTTTTAACAGAATTTACCCCTATGTCATGCCACGACTCAACGAAAACCACCATAATCGTGCTGTTGGGATACTGCAAGCGGGAATGGCATAAAACACTGTAGCAAGACACTTTGGAGTTCATCGGAACACCATCCAGTCATAATGGAGACGTTTTCAACAATCTGGCAACACTCAGGATCGACCGCGCTCTGTGCGACCTCGTGTGACGTCACGTCAACAGGACAACCACATTAGATTTGTGCATCTGAGAAATCGTTTCCAGACAGCAAGTATAACTGCCCGTAGCATTCCAGGGCTTCGACCAATTAATCCAAGAACTGTGCGTAATCGTCTGCGCGAGCAAAACATCCGACCAAGACGTCCAGCGGTGCTCCCAGTACTGCTTCAACGTCAGCGTATCGCCGGACTAGCGTGGTGCACACGACATCTGCGATTTAGAAAACAGGACTGCGCCAATATTCTGTTCACTGATGAATCCAGATTTCATTTGGATAGCAGTGACAGCCGTTGTAGGGTGTATCGTCACGTTGGGGAGCGTTACCAGGACGCTTGTGTTGTGCAACGTCGACAATTTGGTGGAGGTAGCGTTATGGTGTGGGGTGGAATATCAGCACGTGGATGGACCCCTCTACAAATTGTCAATGGAACTCTCACCGGCATACGCTATCAAGATGAAATTATTCAGCGTCATGTGATACCCTTCATACAGAGACATCAAAATCACATCACTCTGAAGCAAGACAACGCAAGGCCACACATTACACGTGTAGTCAGGGAATTGTTTGTTCAAAAAAATGCCGATGTCTTGCCTAGACCAGCTGTTTTACCCGATTTGTCGCCGATCGAGCACGTCTGGTATGAAATGGAAAGACGTTTACGCCGTTTACCATATCAGCCAGTGACATTGGCTGATATAGGCCAGGCTTTAATCAACATCTGGAACTAAATCCCTCAAGCATTTCTGAACACTTTAGTTGCATCAATGAGGCGTCGCTGTCAAGCATGCGTGAACGCAAATGGTGGTCACACGCGTTATTTTGTTAATTCAATTTCAAATAACAGTGACTTTCGAGTGTGCTGAAATTGACGTTATTCGACGTTGACATTTATGTGTTATGAGATGTTGTTTCGAATATATGTGTTAACAGTATTACAAAAAATAAAATATGTTCATTGTAATTTTCAAATGTTTTTTTTCATATATTTAATAATGCTCAGTTTCTTATTTCCGCTGGTATAATTTGATCCTTTAAATTTGGTAGCTAATAATATTAAAAAGATACAAAAGATACAACGTTTAAAAATGTTCTCAAGTTTTTTTTCTAAATCTAATTGAATAAGAACTTAGATCCACTGATAAACGATGGTTACACTATGATTTACAAGTCTTTTTTTCATAAAATTAGTTTTTTTCTGTAATAAATATTGAAAACAAAGCGCAAATTATAGTATAGAAACGCAAAAGGTTAAAATGGTGAAAGCATGACCCTTCTTATTAATTTGAAATCACTGGTGCAGGTTTGCATTTTTTCAGCAAAATTGCATCAGCTATTTTATGATTGACCTACTGAATTATTTTGATACTCACAGTACCTATAATGGAAAATGATTATAATAAGGGTATTATAGAGGTACCTAGACACAATTTGAGATAAACAAGCTTTACTTGCGTACTTCAAATGATTCAAAATTTGAGTCTTAGAAGGCAAGTTGCAAGCGAAATATTGAGAGAAATAGTCATTGTTATGTAAACAAAGTTCTAGTCTTATGTTTGTTTACAATAAAGTAAATTAAAGATATTACCATTCCTTTGACAAAATAACTTGAGACAAAGAAGATAAATTGAATCAATGTGTTCATATATAATTTTTTCAAGAACAAGCAACATTAGAATGTTTCTACCAATGCAACAAATATGTAAACAATAAAAGGACTCGAGCTTAGTTTACAAAACAAAGAATTCTAACCCCTGTAACTCGCTTGTAACTCTATATTTTACTTTCAAATTTTAGACAAATCATTTTAAAAATTCACCATGTCAAACATTAAAAATAAAAATATCAACTTTAATTTTTTTTTTAGCTCAAATCGTGTCGAAGTCCATTTAACCTCTTTATGTACTAATGCAACAATCCAAAAATGTTTATATTTTAATTTCGCTCAAACTGATCATTAAACGAAAAACCAACAAGAAGGCAAATAGAACGCGAGTTGAAGCGGAGGTGCGACACATCGTAAACGTAATCAATCACAAGTAATAGCTTTCCAAAAAGCTTGCCTGGCTAAACAAAATTATTCAATTGAAGCAGGCATGTATCAATTAGGCTATGAAAGGAAACTTTAGACTTTTCTTTCACTCTAGTTGTTTATGACTACAAATAAAATTATTTCAATAATTCAAATTATTTTTATATGTATCAATTGCAATTGGATAACATAAAACAGTCAAATTTTGAATTGTATTTGTTATATTAAGATGGAAATTCAAAGTCATTTTTTAAAATTTCCAACTATTGGAAATAAGAACTGATATTTAATCGTCGTTTTTAATTGTGTGTGGAGGATAAGGGCCCCGCAGCTTCATCTAAAACATCTTGACAAGCATTGAATTTAAGATAAAAAGGCAAGGGAGATTTCTTAAAATCATGAAAGAGAATACTAATCGATGGTGGGGAGGAGGGTAATTCAATTCAATAAGAATTTATTATTTTCAGTTTCATTTATCATACAGCTCCAACAAAAGTGGAGGAGGAAAATCCATGACATTTCTGTTTTATATGTAAAGTTTAGAAAAGTGTCTGCTGCGAAAAAAGGAGGAGGCACACCACCCTCACCCGATGCTACGTGATTGTGATGTATACACACGGTGTGCTCTGGAGTATTCTCATCCCAATTTGGACTAATCGGCGAGTAAAACCTATGAATGAGACATATTATGGTGCGAAGTCCTGCCTTACCATTCACGCAACGACTGAGACCTCGAGCTGATGGTTTGACTAAACTCGTTAATTGACGTAGATCCATGGGGAGGGTCAAATGAAATTTTTGATATTTGTTTTGAAACAACAATATGTATACTATACTCTGGATCGAATGTTTTAGAAGATATATATCGAATCAACACTCACACCTGACTAATAATTGTTTAATGTACCCTTTACAAGATGAATGAAATCGCCCAATTGATCAAAAATCCGCTCACATCACACTTCGGCGATTTTGTTCCTCCAATAAATATTCCAACTGTGTGAATATATATATATATATATATATATATATATATATATATATATATATATATATATATATATATATATATATATATTTTCCCAATACAACAAAAAATAAATCGGCACAGTTTTAAATAATTTAAAAATAAAAAATATCCAGAATAAAATCACAAATTGATCCTACATGTATTAACCGCAAACGTTTTCGCCATTCCTGGCTCTTCAGGCAGTAATGTACAAAAAAATCTTTTTTTAATGATTTTTTTGTACATAACTGCCTGAAGAGCCAGGAATGGCGAAAATGTTTGCGGTTAATAGGATCAATTTGTGATTTTATTCTGGATATATATATATATATATATATATATATATATATATATATATATATATATATATATATATATATATATATATATATATTTGTTTTTATCCAAGCTGATGATTCGTTTTAATGATGATAATCCAACACCAATTATTACTTACATTGTACCGTAATAAACAATACATAACTTGTTGCGATGACCCCCACCCCCCGCCCCGCTTCTTCAGGTCAAGTATGACAAATCTATTTTTAAATCAGGAAGGCGAACATCCATTTTACTGAAAACTCTTGCTCACTATTAACCATATTACATTTCCATCAATTGTGAATGTAAATATTGAAACATTAAACTTGCATCAGTTTATTTTCTTATGAAAAATCTTGATATTGCTTGCTCCTTATGTCTGCACTGTTTCGGAGAAGGAAACATTTAAACCCTAGATATGCCTGACGTCATGATGCTTAAAATAGTCATGTTCTTTAACGTAGATTTAATGTTAAAACCGCAACTTCATTTTTTTTAATTGAACAAGGAATGACTGTAAGTAACTACAGTGTCCGGGAATTGGCTGCGGAAGCGATAAATTTGAAATTACCGGTGTTCAAAGCTCCGGATGACAAAAGAGAATTTTTTCGCTAGAAAAGTCGGATAAGTATTATAACATCTCAATAACTCAATAAATAGACTGATGATTTGAGAAAACACCGGGTGGTCTCCTGTTCGTCAATAATATCACAACTCCAAACGTGGTGATAGATTAAATCAATCTAATCACATTCAGTCGGTGAAGTGTCGATAGTTATCCCTTCATAATATTTACTTGTCGTTCCATTTGCAATAAATATTTCAAATTGTGATAAATAACCATTGCAAATTTTTAATGATTACCTTGTTAATATAATAGTATAGCACTATTTTGTTTGGTATAAAATATCAATGTCTCCTTTCATCAAGGACTTTTCCATTTCACACAGAATGCAGTATCTTCTATGATCTTTGATAACCATACCTACATTTTTCAGTAAGATTTTTTTTTCTATCTGACTTTAGAGCGAAACCTGATTTATTTGCCCGGTCCATTTTTTAAACACGAATATGAACTAATCTAATATCTTACATCGTATTTCATCATCTTTCAATTTTTTTTTTTATGAATTTTTGTATGAATAATAATGACTACAATTTGTAAAATAAAAGGGTACTTTATACTGGAATCAAAACAAAAGGGGCAGAAAAAATTCAATGTTTTAAAATAACGTCATTCCTATATGTTTAAAAAGGAGTTAAAGATATATAATATCGACTCAAAATGACACTGGGTCGATCAGTAAGTTAACCTGCCCCAAAATAATAAGAAGAGTTGTTAAAAATTATATTGTTTTTGCTAATAAAATTATAACGTCACATACTAAGTAAGTTGTACTATACAAAGGATACAGATTTTAGTTACACTTAATACCAGATTTTTTCTTGTGGTAATACATTTTAAATACAAAATAAACTGATAATTGTTACGAAAAATTGACATGCTATTAGAAAGGGAATGAACATCGCATCTACTTTAGTATTTATAAATGAAACGAACATTCGATTTGCTGCTTTCAAACCTTGTTTAATATAAAGTCTATATTATATACACTATTACATAAATCGGACACGAAGAATTTACAGAAGATGAATTTACTCTTAGCGCACAAAAAGTTTTGTGTTGTAACGCGAAAACTCGCCATTTGATCCAAAAGCCAGGATGTTAACAAACACTTCATGCTGTGATTGGTCAGGACTCCACTCAACGTTTATTTCCTCTGCCATTGTGGAGATTGGTGACTGGATATCAGAACTTCCGTTACTGGAACCAGCCGATACTTGGTACACCATAGGACCGTAGACACTCGGCGAGAACACGTTCGTCCACTTTATGGAGCAACCTCCTTTATCCAGAAAATATCTTGCTGGTACTCCTGAAACAATATAAAATATCATGAATATGTAAATTACATGGATGTTGAACAAACTTTAAACATTGTTTAACTTATTACCCGTCAAGATAGGCGGTTTATCATCAATAAGAATAGAGGCGTTGATTGAAGGACTTTGGAAACCACCATTATTTATAGCACGGACGTCCACAAAAAAGGTATCTGCTCTCCCCATGAGGTTTATTTTTCTCGATGCACTGTTTCTAAGACCAACCGACTCCCATGGTGCAATTACATTGTCATCCTTCCTTACACGCGTTTCGTAGTTGACGTCTTCTGACAGGTCATCGAATGGACCCCAAGTAAAATCAACATGAGTTATACTTGACTGTACTTTCAAATTGGCATTGCCCTCCATAACAGTATAACGGTTGTCGGGATAAAACGATAAAGATGACAAATAAGAGTTCGGGGCTTCGTGGTATATTGTAAATGGTCCCGCCTTTTTTAATTCCATTAGCTGTACTTTGTTTATGCATTTGACAGATACTTCTATATTAGCTCCATGATCAAAAGTCAGATTAGATATTTCACACTTCGTTCTATCAATGCTTTGTTGCCAACTTCTTCCCATTGATTCTTTCCAAGGACCTATAAAACCAAACAAAATTTGCAAATTAAAAAAGTAAAACAGGGTTTACCAACGTTCATGAACAATGATGAAAAGGTAATAACGTACCAACAGAGCAAAAACAGGATGCAAGTTCACTTTCCTCCTCGCTTACATTCCATGATGCCACCACCCGAGTTTCTCTGTGGAGTTTTGTTGTGGAGTTGGATAACGACATTTTTGCCACATGCGTCCTTTCCTCTCGTGTTTCCGAATTCTGGGTTTCCACTGTGAAATTACTTATAATAGGCGGGGTATGGTCCAATGTTATTTCTTGTGAAAACTTTGACCACTGCCCCGCATTGTTTCTTGCAACAGCTGTGATATAGATACGACTTCCATGGGGAATCTTCATTTCAACAACGCCATGATTGAATGAAGAGACAGGTAAAAGAGATTGTATTTGAAATCCGCCTTTAGTTGTACCAGCGCCAATTAAAACGTTTTCAATGTCGCTCTCTGGATCAAAAATAAAGCTGCATACAGACAGCAATCCAGGGTTTATTTGGCGTACTATCAGTGGTGACTGGGTAATTGAAGAAACGCTACATTGTTGAAGCCGTATGAAAATATCTTCTTCCATGATGTCATGTCGACTTGCAAATATAATCTTCAAACTTATCTCGCCCTCATATGTAGACATAAATTGATGTTTTGAAGAATAACTCGAGTCCGCATTCAATGACAAATATAAATTCATGACTTCGTTTCCCAACTGAAAATAAACCATTTTAAAGTGCAATTCTTTCAAAACATCGACGCTTATTTTGTAGATTGTATTCTTTTTCAGGGAAACAACACCGCTTAAAACAGTTGTTCTCGAGTGGAGAAATGGTTTTTGTTTTTCAATTACAGTTACTTCTAAATATAAATCCTCAAATTTTTCACATTGTACCCCAAACGGCGGAGTTGAATCAATTTTAATTGGGTGGGAAGTGACATAAGGGGAGAAGTGTTGCAAGAAATCAGCAGCTCGTACTCTAATGCTGTAGCTTTTGTTATGTTGTAAATGTAGGTTTCTGAAAGTATAATCATTTGAAAAGAGTACTCTTTCAGTTCTATTTATCAGTGTATCGCTCTCTGTTTCTACTATGCTGACTTCAAAATATTTAATTGACGACTGGTGGTCTTCAAATCCGTGCCAAGACATTGACAGAGAAGATGTGGAAAACTGATGAAGAGCATTGCGAAATTGTTTAGTATTATATACGACTCCAGGGGTAGGACTGTCAGTATCAACAAGTATTCCGTCGGATATTGCGGTGGTTTCAAGACCCATATTATTTCTAGCAATGACGGTGAAGAAGTATGTGCTTCCTGGTGTCATTGTTTGATTAACCTCAAAAACTGTAGATAAATTAACCGATGTTTTCTGTATGAAGTCATCACCTACAAATTATATAATATTGATACATGTATCAAATAGATTTTAACATAGAAAAAAAGTCATCGATTAATACAGAATAAGTAAAAGAATATCTAATATATGTACCAAAAGGTCTTGTTCCACCACTGAAGTAATATGTCACTATTTCTCCTTCCTTTTCCGAGAATAAATTTTCCCAACAAATTTTTATTAGTTTCAATGAATCAATATAATCAATATCTTTTAAACAGTGACCTTCTGCCTCGATCACTGAATGGCCTCGTCTTCTCTCAGGAGGTGTTAAATCAACTAAGAGTGGTTTTGAGTGGAATATTGAGAATTCATTCTCCGATACCCATGCCTTGATATAAAGTGTATAATGTTGACCATGACTTAGCTTTTTGAGGAAGGGTAAACAATATACAATATCTTCTTGAAGACCATTATCATACCACACACTTTCTTTTTTTGAATCAAAGATTCCATATCCTGGACCTTCTCCGCTTTCACCGATACTCCATTCATAACGTAAAACCTTTTTCGATGGATCCTCATCTGTCCAAAACCCCGAAAAGCAGGTGGCGCTTGACATTATTGAAACGGGAAAAGAAGCAAGTCCAAAATGTACCGAAATGTTCAACATTAATTCAGAAACATTCTGCAGTTCTTTGCATGGTGCGTTAACTTTATTCAGACATTTTTTCCCAACAACTGCACAAGTACAATCGTTATTGCAATAATGAGATATACATGAATGTCTCTGAAATGTTAAGATGCCCTTTGTATGGTTCAAATCACTAGGAACAAGAATAACAGATGCCTTTCCTATAGAACTTCTCAAACCGACTGAGTTTATGGCCATCACAGTTAACACAACAGCATCATTGCTTTTGAGTTTTTTTGACAGAGTTAATGAAGCAGTTTGTCGAGAAGTGTTAGCATGGCGGACACGTTTTAGACCGTCGGATAATTCATTTCCAGAATACGAACTACTTAAACTAATAACATATTCATGTATCCCCGACTCGTGGTCAATAAATCCATACCACGCAAGTTGTACTCTGGTTTCATTACCAACATTTATCCAAGTCATTGTGTTCATAAAACCACCCAAGGAGGGAGGGGTGGAGTCAATCAGAAGTGTATCCGATATAGCTGTCGTACAAAGACCTGCACCATTACAGCTGGTAACCTTTGCAATGTAAGCGTCGCCATCTTTCAAAAACGTCCCGTTTGGGGACATTAAAGTTATCTGCATTTGACTTCCAAGTTCTTTCGTTTCATAGGCAACATGTCCGTTTCGATTTACTTCTAGAACTAATTGATGTCTTACAATGGAGCTTTCTAAATCTTGGAATTGCCATTGTATGGTGATCAAGGAGTTGTCAAACTGAGTTCCATTGACTAGGGAAACCCCATGATCTTTTGTAATAAACGTTGGAGATTTCACCGCAACTGGAGGACTTGTATCAATTTGGAACTTGGCAGATGTACGTTCTACTGATAGTCCAACTCTATTGATTGATTTCAGTGTAAAATAGAGATCTGTTGATGAAGGAAGTGACATACCAGTCTTGGTCACTCTGTTTGATAGCAAGATATTTTCGTAATCAACATAATTGCAAAGACCTGGGCTTTTCCCTAAACACCACTCGAAATGATCGATTCCAGAATGAGTATCTATAAATCCTACCCATGACGCAGAAACAGAATTACTACAAAACAAGAAGAAATGTTAGTCGTTACTCTAGAATACATTAAAACTCATTAACTGTAACGAAAACCCAACATACTTATAAGGCAAGAAAGGTTCGTGATGGCCACTAAATCCAATATGAATTAATCCAGTGACTGGAGGAGTGTTATCCATGATGACGCCATTCGAAGATTTGAAAGAGCACAGTCCAGCACGATTACAAGCCTTAACCGTAGCGTAATATTTTACTCCAGGTTCAAAAGCCCCACTCCAAGAATTATCTAGGAAATAAAAGAAGAAAATTAACGATTTCCTATTGGGGTCGTTTTGGACGGAGCAGAAAGAAAAAAAATCATTAAGTTGGTCATTTATAAATGAAAGGTCTTACTTTTGTGAAGTCCAACAAATCTGGAGGGGAATATATCATATGTGAAAGGTTTTGTACCAAGTCCAACTTCATAATACTCTATACTCGTGTGAGGGTCAACAAAGTCACACCAATGGCAAGTATATGACTGAATGTCGTTTTGAAAGTCAACATCATTCTAGTCAAGATGAATAGAGAAAATATTAGATAGACTGTGTGATGTTCTTCAAATGTAGGTCCTCTAGAAGGCATAATTAATTACATAGTTATATAAATACACTTCAGTTTATTTTACATCAGCTTTTACAAACGTCAGAAATTGTTAAAGCAATCGAAATATTATTTTAAAAACATATATACTTAAAGGCATATCCTCATCCCATATCATTTACTTCCATTGAAACTAAGACACAACATGGATATATAATTCAATTAGGAAATTGTATATACTGAGAAATGTGTTTGACTACTTCCTGGCAAAGTGAATACTGACCAGCAGATCCCGAGTGCTAAATCGGCAGAGACGTTTGATCTTTGAAAACTTGCACAAACATTTTGGTTCTAAGATTTCTTATTTACATCAACCTTTACTTAATATCAAATGGCGAGAAAGCTTTATAGGTAACAAGCAAATATATCAAAGAATAGTCAAAGAAACTTTATATGTTTGAAATAAATGTAGATGTTTAGTATAAGGCAGTAATTATGGTTTGACTCGTGATAAATTGCTACATACCAACAGTGAATCCCTTAATATACATAAATTTAATTCCTAACCCTCAAATATATTCCTACGGTTATTAATCTGATTTAAATAAAATGTACTTACTGCGAGACCATCATAAACAACACCATTTTCAGGTGGAGACTTGTCAAATAAAAACGGTTCTGATGCTGCAATCGTATGGAGGCCCGCGTTGTTTAATACCTTCAAAGTTATCATAAATCAAAAAGAAAACCTTCATGATACATATTTGAATTAACTAAACATGTAATGCCTTAGATATTTTACCTTTAGAATTATAAAATATTGGTGTCCATCTCGCATAGATTCAAGCTCCTTGATTATGGTAGACCCCCCTGTGACTGAACGAAAATCCAAAATGTCCGTGGATTCATTTGTAGAACCCATAGCCAATAAGGTGTCTTTAATTCCACTTTCTTCGTCAACAAAACCTTCCCACTGGACAAAGAGCTCATGAATTGTTGAAATAGCATCTTTAAGTCCAGAAAATCGTACGAAAATCATTCCTAATTCAGGGGCAGTGAAATCAAGTGTTTTTCCAGAGGAAGTGACTTCTGTGACATGGCCGGCAAAATCAAACGCTGTTCACAAAAGAAAATGAACTCAATTTTACAAATTTAAAAAATACATATACAATTATGAGTATACTACCAAATTTCAGTCTTGGCAATACCTTTTACTGTGGCAAAATATGTCATTCCAATATTCAGGCTAGTGTTGAAAAATACTACTGACGTCAGCAAACCAACATTTCTGTATTGAACGACATCTTGACCACCAAAAATGGAACCTAGGAAGAAAACAAATTATATACATTCTTATTCAAACGATCTTTTTATTACTTCTTTTATATGACACTCACTAAAATTACCTAACGAGACTTCATATCTAGCGATACCAGAATGTTCAACGCTTAGTTTCATCTCATCATCGTAAAAATCCGACCAATGTACTTCTAACTCGTTTTTGTCACTAATAAAATCATCATTGTTGCTAGAAATGTCTACAAGGCCACCAGCGGGTGGCGATTCATCAATAACAAAGCCATTCCCGCATGTGGAAAAGTCATTTTCCGCTGATGTAAAATGTTTCAGGTTACTCGAGTTGTTGCTTTCTACAATAGCACATATAAAATATGTGCCGGCTCGTAACCCCTGTGTGTTAAACCTTCCTATCCCATCTGTTGAGGTCGTCGTTTGGAGACAATAGATATCAGCATCGCATGTAAGATGAGGCAATGATTGTTTTTCCATTAGGTACCAAGTTACAATCTTTCCATCTATTCCGTTCATGAATCCGTGTACTCTTCGACCACGCGATACCACATCGACTTCTGCATCATGTACAAGTCTTATTTTATCCCCTAAATGTTGACTGTCTGCTAGTTCGAGGATTGCCTTGAAGTTATCTCCCTCGGAATCGATCTCGTAAAGATGTCCAGTTGTAATCTCATTTGGATTGGACTTCGCTTTGAGATTTGTACAAGATGTTTCTGACTGTCCAGATCGACATATTCCTTTAACACAGATTTTCATACTTTTGTATCCATAAACGGGCAACGTATATGGAATGTCAATCTATAAAAAAATTAAACATTAATAATAAAAAGATTCTCGATTACATATATATGTATATATATAATTGAAAACGTACAAAACATTAAACGTTAATATTAGGTGTGCTGGCTGCATTCTTTATTTTTATTTTTTTCCTCTAGTTATGTTAATTTTTTTTAATTTGTTACCTATAATCTTTGTAGCATAAATTCATAATTATATAACTAGAAAAAACTATGATAAAGAATATGGCTAATAATACCAAATATAAAAGAAATCACTTACATCAAATGTATTGTAAGAAGTGTTTAAGGGCAAAAGATACCAAGATGTAAGTTGATGATGATGATCAATTGCTTCAAATAATGCCCCAGCATACCCTATGGCATTGTTCGTTTGACCACATCTAAATGCATCAAACTTCACATTTACATCCACTTCTTGGGCATCTCTTCCGTTCACAACGAAAAATGCTTCTATGTCATAACTAGAATGAAGCCATTCTTCAACCAATACATCTTTCGAATACTTCCCTTTCAAACACGTTTTCTGGAAGCAAGGTTGGACTAATGAACGATACAGTTGGTTGTTTTGTAAATGCAAATTATTGAGATGGATCTGCATGTTTTTACCAACGTTTTTGAACGTTTCTATCAGTGTCTCTGTTCTATCCTTGTTAATCTTAAACAAAGCTACTTTGTAGTGCGTAATTGACTCTGTTTTATCATATGCCCAAAACACATCTATCGTGTGCTTACTGGACTGAAACCTCTTATTCTCCTGACAGGAAAGTATAATTACAGGATTATTGTTTAGAACATAGAACTTAGGCTGCGGAACAATGACAACAAATTGTTTATTCATCTCATCAATCCATACGACATCTTCACTTGTAAGGGCAGTGTTATTTGAAACAGCTGTATATATTTGATTTTCTCGTAATTTACTTTTTACGAAATATACATTTGAGGTATTTGCCATTTCAACATCAACTTCTGTTAAATGTTTGGCCCCGCAAGGTGTTCCAATTCGGACGTCTAGGGCATTAAGCACGTCTGCTTTGTCAATGACCGTGAATCCATCGGAAATAACCACGGACTGTACATGACCTGCAACAGTCGCACGCGCAAATGTATAATATTTCTTAAATGGTTTTAGTTGCAAGTTGTGTAAACAATTCTCATCATTTGAAATAGATTTAAAAAATTGAACATCAGCTGATTCTCTGCTAGATCCGAGTCCTATTTCTATTGACATATTTTGAACATGCCATATTCCTTTCCAATCAAAACAAATTTGGTTGGTCTGAAAAGTATAGTCAATATCGTTGTTGGATGATAAGTGTCCCGACTCTGTTTCAATAAGTATCCCTGTTGTTGGTGGAAACCGAGGTGGAAGAAAAAAGGGATCAGTCTGAACTTCTGCAAAATGTCCTGCTATGTTGTAAACGTACAGGTTAAAATAGTGTTTTGATTCATCATTAGTATGAAATTTGAGGACCCTTTCAAGTGGATATTTAAAACAAGATGAAAAGTTTCCAGGACACTTCTCAAATATTTTTGCTTCCAACAGAGGTGTTCTTAATACGTTTCCACAACCTTAAAAATAAATGAAATTGAATTAAGTGAAATTAGTAAAATATAAAAAAAAAAAGGATTTATATCATGCATTTCTTCGTAAATAGTCATAATATCTAACTTTATAATTATTCTTAACGAAACCATTTTGAATAAAAGTTTAATGAGATATTTGACTCTTTTTAACAATGTTTACAGCACGAAATTTAAAAACCGTAAAAATATTGATATCACATACCTATTCGAAAAAGCACAGACTCAATTGGTTCCTTTTGTTCTGCCTCCATAAATGTATTTTCAGTCCATCCGACATAGATGTATTCAGGATCTTTGATAACAGCAACGTTTCCTCGGTATAAGGGAGGCGTCTCATCGATGATTATAGGTCCAAATGGGACAAGGGTTGTGAGATCGGCCTTGTTCTTTACTTTAACAAAAGCATAAACTGGTATGCCAGGATCCAAACCCGAATGCACGACATGATACTCATTGAATATTTTAGTTTCTAAATACGATATCAAGTCTGGACTCATGCTTGCGCTAGATGTTGATCCAAATCCTGTGTATACTTTCTGGATTTGTGATTCATTTTCTTCTAAGGCCCATCTTAATTTTATTTTGTCAGATGGAAGATATATAAACCAATTTTCTGAGAAACCAGATAATTTTGTACACATAGCTGTCGAGTATGAGGAATGGTTTGAGTACCGGTTTCGCTTTGGAAGGTACTGAACGAGTTGCATAGTCATAGTTGAATTACAAGCGATGTTGCATCTTTCGGTTTTCTGAAGTTCGTATGCCGTTAAGTTTTCAAAAATATGCCAGACCTTATTATCATAACATCCAATAACAGGTTTAACTTTAGCTGATTCCAGAGTTAAATCAGTTACCTTGGTGGGAGTCGTGTCACGAAAAACACCATCTGAACAAGCAACCTCTGATGGTTCTAATGCATTGTTGTAAGCTAACACCGAAACATAATAAAGACCATCGTGTGGTAAATAAACTTTAAGATATGCTTCTGATGATTCATAAAGACTAGAATTATTTGGCAGGTCGTGAGAGTAGACATTCATCTCTGCTGCTGAAAGACAGTGCTCACCGATACCAATGCGGTATTTCATAATTCCACTTTCATGGTCTATGAACCCGTTCCATCTGACAATCACCGATATTTCGCTGGTATAATCAATATCAGGATATCCCTCAGGTCCCTCAACAACCACTCCTTTCACTGGAGGTGAATCATCAGCAAGAATGTCCACATGTTCAATAGCAACCAGCCGTGCTCCGTTTGTTACCTTTACAGTAAAATAATAGGCCCTGTTGTGTTGCCCAGTGTTGGTGTTATTCTTTATCAGATGGTTGAATTTTACTGTATATAATGAATTTTCGCAGAGTCCAACACTAGGACAGTAGCAATCGACAAAAGAATCACAACTCTGAAATGAAATTCACATTATTATACTTTTGAATTACACTAATGTAAGACTGTTCAAAAGGGCATTGAAGATATGTAATTTATAATTGTAAAACTTACTCGGTGATTAAAACCGATAATTAAAATAATACGAAATTACATACACAGTTTAAAAAAAAGCCACCTTCCTCTAAATCTTTTTAATACAACTGTATATAGGGTTATTTTCGCCAGGTATAATTGTTGACATTCTACATTGCAACCAGTTTCGGAACGTCTTGAATTCGCCGATACACAGTTTTTTTTAAAGATTAATATTTTGAGACATTGGGATTCATCCACTCTTAAATTCGACCGCTTAAAACGAGGGCGAATTGGGTGAAAATAAAACGGGGGCAAATATTCCATTGTAATCAGTATATGTTTTGTGATTATTTAAATGTTTATCAAAAAACAAAAACGTGTGGTTACATACCCAACATCCCCCATCGCAACCTCATATCTCAAAATTATGCATTTGTTGTTTGAATAATTTATTGTTTGCTATTTTTAACAGATTTTATTTAACGCAATAAATTTTATTCAGTGGTTCATAAGATACTTTAATATGTTATACCCTAAATCTAAACAAATCGCAGCATTTATCCAAAAAAATTGACTTTTAACTTGATTAAGTATTACGTTTAAACCATTCCAGTTACTAGTATATAAGATAATGTGAACTATTTTTTATCAGTGATTTATTTATTCTATTAATTATCAAAATAATTCCAAACCGTAAAGGCGTCTACATATTTCGACTGGGACTGGGTCTATGTATAAAAACTTAAACATATATGAGAAATCGGAAATGACGGTACGTACAAAAAATTTCCTTACGACAAGGCTGTTGCAAACAGTGCAAATTTTCTTGTACTCTGACAAAGTTGATACGGGGGATGGCAATGCCTTTCTTGGTATTTTAAATTGGCAGACTATCATTGGCGGTTTATTGGGCACTATAGAGAGAAAGTTAATTACTTTATTTATATAAAGTATAATTATAAGTACCTTATTTTCCACAGTATGTACAGCAAGGGTTTTGTAGGCGAGTTCGTTTCCTCCACGTGACGTTCCAAGAAAATATTCGATTGAATAAAGACCACTGTGTGAGTCGAATGTTTTAAATTGAAGAACCATTTGAGCTAAATCTGTTGAGTTGTGGACAAAAAGTTGTCTAACGCCATCTTTGCTTAACCACACCTCTTCAATATCAGGAACGCTTGCGTCAACGTAAAAGGTGATATTTTCTGAAAGTGTGTTTTCCATTAAGTCCTTGGAAGTTATCGTTATTGTGTGCGTTTCTCCATCTTTTACGCCTAAATCAACGCAAAGCTTTTGATCAGGAAAATTTGGAATAGCTACCTCAGCTGACACCTCCTGATTCTCTTTAAACCACGAATAATAAAACGAAGTTATTCCGTGCACGTTTTTTGTTCCTGAAACTGGTAATATTCCTGTCTGTTGTTCATATATTCCTTGGTACACTCCATGAAAGTCCTTTTGAATTTTACGTAAAAGGTTAAATCTATAGTTGTATGAATTGTAATACCTGTCGTCCCAAGACAAGCAACTTCTCTTTCTGTGGGTCTGCCATATGTAATTTGTTTCTGGACTTGCAGAATCAACTTTCAAGTGTTTCAAAAAATTTATTTTAATTTCGGACGATTTGTCAAACATGACAAATCTTCGAGCGGATTTTACATTCCCAGCATTGTCCAACACCTCCAGGGCAATGCCATAGAGAGCTGGTTCGTGCGGTAATGTAATGTTTGCCTCATCATTAGATGCATTATAAGACTGGCCCTTTTCGTCCATTATCAATGTGAGTTTATCTAGCTCTTTCACCTCGTGGACAGTAATTGCAAAACTCTTGATTCCAGAAGCTTGATCAGAGTTGTGTGGAAAGGGATCGATCCATCCACGATATTTTATCATTATGCTCGGATCCCGTGTTAATCGTCCAGGCATGATCAGTAAAGGTTCTGTTCCATGACAAGACAGTGTTTCTGCACAGTGCACTGGTGACGAAGAATCAAAATGAACACATACATCTTTCGATTCGGAAACTCGGTTGTATATAACTGCACCAGACGAAGGAAAGACATTATTGTTGAAATCTTTGTATTTCATATATCCTCCCGCATGAGATTTGTACGTCAAACAAAGGCTGTAAGAAAAGATAATATCAAAGATATATGCCAGGTTCTAAAACAAGCTTTGAAAAACTTAGTTCGAACACAAATACATGTACCTCTCTCCATCTTGCATGAACCACGTGGTTTGATTAAACAAAACATCCTTGCATTCAATAGGAGTATCTGGTTTAGGATCCAGATCTTCAATGTTTAAAGAACACTTCTGTTTACTTATCAGTGGTTCTGTTTGAACATTTGTCTTTCTTCCTGGAAAAAAAATCACATATAATGGATTAAATAAACTGCCTGTTTTAATTTAAACATGGTGGAATTTTTTTTAAAAGTTAGCACGATTAAGAAACTCTTATTAAGAAATATCTATCGAACAGGTAAGACTCTCTCTCTCTCTCTCTCTCTCTCTCTCTCTCTCTCTCTGATTATCCCATTGATACGTTATTCTGCTTTTCAGAAAAGACATGACCAAAATGCAAGTTTTACAGAAGATTGCACTGACCAGGAAAAAAACATTCTTGGAAAATTTTTGACTGGTTTTTGTGTACGCTGAAACATAAGAACATTGACGCATTTCGTAACAGATAAAAGGTTTGATTTGTATTGATCGCCGAGTTTATAGATAACAAATAGTTTTTTTTTAAAAACATTGATAAGACTCAAAAGATATTCTCCAGACTTGTCATTACATGTGCACAGATCTAGATTATAAATGATCATATTTTTGAATCATGAATTTGAATTTTAACAAAGTAAACTAACATAGGAAATATTTATGACACTATTGCTGCTGCAAGGTCTAAAGACTTTACTTTATCACGTTTTACGTAACAGTAATCTTTTTTTTTTTTTGGTAATTCTACTTTACAGGATGTTAGATGGGTCTTGTTCTCTATTAGAGTGTGTAGCATTTACACGTATACGTGTACAAATATGAGTTACTATGGGAATCCCCTTTTTTAATGCGTATTACGTCATAATTCCTATATAATTTCTGCATACTGCGTAATTCTATATAAGTTGCACAAAACGTGCAAGATCAAAACTATACAAACTTTTTTTCATTTTTCCAATAAAAATAATGCCTAAGTCTATATCAAACGTTGTTCTATGTAATGCAGACGATAAATTAGGATCGACAATGCTTTAGGTTTCTTTATCATTTATCATGTAATTATTTCAAAAACAGTTAGAGAAAGCTGAACATGTAAAAAATGTTAATTCTTATAGTTGTACACGTACGATTACACATACTGTTATATAACATGACCCAAATTTTGTACCTGTAAACTACTTGTAGCTCCACAAATACAAGAAGACGTACATGTTCAAATGCTTAAAACTCACCTTGACACATCTGTGATAGATATTGTGCTATCTCAAGCAGGTTTTAAGTGCAATAAAAAATATATAGAAAATAGTATGTTTTAGCAAATTGGTTTTACATGCAATGAATAGAACAAAAACTTAAAACGGGGGTTGTCCAAATAATGTAGGTTATCAACAACTTGAAATCTGTTCACTGAACTTTTATAAAACAACTACCTGTACAAAAAAACTAAGATCAAAACAGCATTATATGTTTACTTACCGTAGATATTTTGTTTGTAGAGTGATACTTCTGCGTGAACTACACCGAAATGATATTCATGGATGTGTGTCGGTTTCTCTGGCAAACCTTTGGGGGTATCAAACGCCGTGACAAAATTGAAAGAGAGCGATTTCGGCTGGAAGTTGATGTAGGTCGACTTCTCTTTCTGACCCTCACCGTGTGATGTAGAATTACCTACCTCACCTCTATCACTCTCCGCCCCAAGGCGACATGTCTCAATGCGAGGCTTTTTCGAAACTTGAAAAAACCAAGACGAATCAAGTCAAAGTCCGTACATTAAAGGATTAATTAATATACATTTCTATAATTTGAATCCTTTGAAGAATTGTTTATATATTTACAAGTGTCCAAATTCCAACTATAGATGATCTTTAATTTGACTTACGCTCACAACGCGCAGGATTGGAAGAGGACTTGTAGAAATCGGTGCTACAAACACAGTTTTTTGCCAAGTGATCGGTGCATGTTCCGGGCCAACACCAATTCTCTTTCCACGAGCAGGTTGCTAAGGTAAAATTCAATTCCATGTGTGAGAACAATAAGAAACATTTTTGCAAACAAAAAAGATGGACAAGTGAACAGAAAAAATAATAGTAGTTAAGGGAGGTGGTACAATGAGGGGAAAGGATATAGAATGATTTTCAATTTGCCTTAAAAGGTTAGATAAAACCAATTTAATATGTGTTTAAAACAACCTTCACAAATTTTCCTGTTGGCGTTCGGCCAGTAGAGGGAATACACCACTGTGGAGCCTTCGTCCTGACATTGTGTACAACGGTAGTCATAGGCGTTTGTACAAGTCGGAGCAACGCAGTGCTCGGGGAGATGACACGCTGCAAACAATTTAAATGCATTGAGAATACATAAGGACATATCGGACGTTTCTGAACTACGGGACATTTTACATTTTTGGGGGCTTCCTTGTGTATATAGTAATCACTTCCGATAGATTGTTTGCTGTATGGAAGCGTTAATTAGCAATAATATCGATGTAACGAGGCCGGGTCTAATTTGTTCTACCCTAGATTTTTGGATGAAATTTTTGACATGAATTACTACTGATATAATTATTATTTTAAGATAAAAAAAAAATAAAACATTTACCACACCGTTTGTTTAGGGGGTCATCTCAAAGTTTGTTAATCTTTAACATAGGACCCTATGGGATTTTGCTTGAAATGTATCAATTTTGCACATTTTTTACATTTTTTTAAAGTTTCTGCCCTAGGGATTTCATTCTCTGTTCTACATATTAAAGTTATTGCTAAAAGGCATCAAATGGTCAAATAAAAAAACCTTTTACCTCCTGGTTTGTTCCAGGGGTTTTATGAAAGTTGATTTTTGTATGCCCAATTTCCCAGATTTGTCAGATAATGGCTATTTGTTATTTGACAAAGGCGGGAAAAGTGATCTATATAGTATTATTAAAACACTCAGGCATATTTAAGTAATAAAAAATATATAACATCACATATTAAGGGTCATTGATATAAAATACATGGTTACTGTCTTGAAATATATGAATTAAGCTATACTTAGGCGAGTTCAGAAAACGTGACAGAGGGTTACGCTTGCCGAACCCTCTTCACGTTTTCGACCGGAGCCCAAATATAGCTTATACTTTGAGACATTTATGTTTATTCCACAATATAACATTAATTTTACACATCAAACGAGCTATTTTCAACAATTTTCGCTGAATATCTGCAGTTGAAACTGTCACGCCATGGCGTCAACCAAGCAAAAAGATGACGTCACAATTCAAATGAAAGTCTGCGCGAAAGCGTGCGTACTCGTTCTGTACTCGGCCTCGTTAAATCTTAGCCCCGATCGTCAAAACAACCCGCCAATTAGGTAGCGTGTCACGTGGTACTGTGACGTCATATGCGACCTTCTTCAAACAGCTGATTGTCAACACATAATAGGATTAGCGTTATCTTTGATATTTACTTGCTATATAATACGTTTTTTCTGATGTTGATGAAATTCCCGAGAATCTCAACATCCAGCCGTACATGTTTGAGCCCCCAGTGCAGATAAATAACGACCATAAAGCCCAAGAAAGAAGCGAGAAAAGTGACAATGAAGTCCGTGGAAACGATCAGATCGATAGACGTGCTAACACAATTTGGTAAGGATATTTAATTTAACATCTTTATGAAATATTGATTTAATTAATAGTGATAATGAATTAATTTAGTTTGCGTTTTTTATGATTATAATGTTCATTGTTGTAAAATTAAAGTCTCAAAATCACGAACATCCGTTTAACCCCGTAACTTGTAATTTAATATCAAATGACTACAGTAGTTATTTCAGAACAGTCTGCATTAACTTTTATTTCCCGTAAAACTACGATTTTCATGCAACTAATAATTTGAAAAAAAAAACCCCATTTTATATTTTAACAAAGGTGCAAATGTGTTCTTGCGAAGTTATGGCGACAACAATGGAGTGCACGTGTTGTGTAGAGACCCCACTCGTTGACCAGATACGAGAGTCAAGTAAGCTCGAATGCATTACCGAGCATGAAAACTTTTAGAGACATTTGCTTGAATGCTCGAGTCCTTGGAGTTAGTCTCCATGAGTACATCCAAAGAGAGGGGCCACTAGATGACAACGAACCAATCCATGAGTAAGACAATAACCAGTTTTCAACTGTTTAATTATCATTAATAAACTGGAATGAATCATGTACTCAATTCTTGCTCTCTTTTGTATAACATATATACAATATAGACATGGAATCAAAAACAAATATATTAAAAACAACAATTTTCAGCCTTAATAAATAATAATAAATTATGAAAATATTCAACAATAAACTATATGCTACAAAAACAATATTCAACAACAACAATCTTTTACAACTGATATATTCCGTATCACAAGCTATAACTGTCTGTTTATATACAGGGTATATCGACACATCGCTTATAGGAGAATTGTCTTCTGGATATGGCACCGGAAGAGGAAACAGAAAAGTTTTGCCAGCATGTGTTGTGACAGCCATTCGGAGGACATCCCCACCAGAGAACTACACTGGCTTTCAGGAATCTCATCTGACTTTATCTGGCAAACCTGGTGCGGCGTGTGGCGACGAGCTGGTCTTTGTTGACTGCAGCGTAGGCTGATGAAAGAGGTGGTGGCTGATATATAAGAGAGGCTTTTCCATGCTGTGTAGCTGCTGGACATGAGGATATCTGTCGTCTGCGCACTACAAGTTTCAGCCGCATGATGTCCACATAATCTGAAAAAAACCCACATTGCACTATGTAAAAAAAAAGACATTAAAAATATGTAATACCATGTAGAATGAATTACAACTTTCTTGTTATCTTCAATTAGAAAAACGTTGAATAAACATATAATTTAGTTTTCTTTGTGTCTGTACCTACAAAAAATGTCATAGTTAGAGATTTGGTAAACTGCACAACTGGCTCACACGGCTTTTCACATGTCACAGTTTCCAAGTATGCTGGCCAAGCAGGACTCAGACACAAGATACTGTCTTTCTTCTTCTGACGGGGCATCACTCCTCAGGGTATAAGTAACATGATGAGAGTCTGCAACAACCTCCGTCTGGTCTAATGGGTCATAATCCGGGTCATGGTCACCACGGTCATCCTCGTTACTGTCAAGAATATTTTATGTAAAATTTTGTGTAAAAAAACCAAAACATTAATCTTTTAGGTCACCTGAGTCACTCAGGTGACTTTTCGCAATTGGTCTTCGTCCGTCGTCGTGCGTCGTACGCCGTGCGTTGACAATTTTACATTTTTAACTTCTTCTTGAAAACTACCAGGCAACTCTATGGTAAGATGAATCGTAATTGTGAAATTCATGGCTCTACCACCCCTGGCGTGCCACGGGCGGGGCCAAATATGCAAAAAAAAAAGGCCAAATTTTCAAAAATCTTCTTCACTCCCACGCATGTGAGGAAAAAACTAGTTGCATGGTTATGATGTCCATGAAGCCCTCTACCAAAATTGTGAAACTTATGGCCCCTGGGTCAGGGGTTCTGGCTCTATGGTGGGGCCAATATGGCCATATAGCAAAAATGTATTAAATCTTAGAGAATCTTCTTCTCTACTACCATATATATTTTTTAAAAACTAAATGCATTATTATGATGTCCATGAAGCCCTCTACCTAAATTGTGAAATTCATGACCCCTGGGTCAGGGGTTCAGGCTCTAGGGTGGGGCCAATATGGCCATATAGTAAAATTGTATTAAATCTTAGAAAATCTTCTTCTCTACTCCTATATATACTTGTTAAAAACTAAATGCATGATTATGATGTCCATGAGGCCCTCTATCAAGATTGTGAAATTCATGACCCCTGGGTCAGGGGTTCAGGATCTAGGGTGGGGCCAATATGGTCAAATACATGTAGTAAAATTGTATTTAATCTTAGAAAATCTTCTTCTCTACTCCCATATATATTTGTTAAAAACTAAATGCATGGTTATGATGTCCATGGAGCCCTCTACCAAAATTGTGAAATTCATGACCCCTTTGTAAGGTGTCCAGGCTCTAGGGTGAAGCCAATATGGCCATATAGTATAAATGTTTTAAATCTTAAAAAATCTTCTTCTTTACTCCCACATATGTGAGCAAAAAACTGAATATAGGTTATGATGTCCATGAGGGCCTCTACTAAAATTGTGAAATTCATGACCCCCTTGTTAGGTGTTCAGGCTCTAGGGTGGGGCCAATATGGCCATATAGTAAAAATGTTTTAAATCTTAAAAAAATCTTCCTCTCTTCTTCCACACATGTGGGCAAAAAAATGAATACATGGTTATGATATCCACAATCTCCTTTACCTAAATTGTGAAATTCATGGCCCCTGGGTCAGGGGTTCGGGACATGAGGGGGGGGGGGGGGCAATATGACAATATAGTGTTAATGCATATAATGTTTAAAAATCTTCTTCTCTATTCTCACACATCTGTATAAAAAAAACTGACTAATAATTATGTTAACCAGGAAGTCCTCTACTGAAACTTTAATTTTCATGTCCCCTCAAGAATGGGTTTTGACTCTAGGGCAGGGCCAAAATGGATGCATAGATGTTAATGCCTATAACTATAAATAATTATCTTCTTGACTCCCACACACCTGAAAGGAAAACTGAATTCATGATTTCGTAGACCAGATCTTTTAGTTTTTCACAAAAATTATAGGTTCCACAGTTCTTTTTGAAATGTGGTGGTCATTACAAATTTATAATTTTTCTACTCCAGAATGAAACCTGATTAATTAGATGCATATCTGAGACTCCATGGCAAGTTTGTGTATGGGATATATGCTACTCAGGTGACCGTTAAGGCCAATTGGCCTCTTGTTCTCTTAAAAAAGCTTTTATTGGCTATTATAGATTACACTTTTTCAACAGTGTTCAATGCAGTATACTTATTATATTTCAAACTTTATATTTCTGATTTCATAAATCAGATATCTAAAAAAATGATAAAAACTTACGTCTGCTCTCTGGCGCTTTGCAAACGCTCCTCTAGGCTTCGCTGGGGGCAGAAAAATGGCGGCATTCTCGTTCAATGGTTGCTGAAGAAGGAGGGGGTATCCGGTTGGACTCACTCTTTAATCGAATTTTCGCTCCATCATGCCCATTTTCTCGCAGTTTATCAGGGTCTCTGTCCAACTAATCCTTAGAAAAGTGCACGATTGTTTTTCGTTGGCACAAAATCCCCTCGGCGGCAAAAATTGTCCAAGTCTTCTTCCTCACACTTTCCTTTGGAAAACTGAAAAAAAAATCGTTCTTATGACGGCCTGAACACCCGTAGGCGACACTTAACACCATAATGTTCCGTTATTAGTAATCTGTTAAGTGTAATTGGTTTTATTGTCGATTAAACGTAATCCGATAAGAATGTTGACTAACAACTGTTTTCACACCTTCTCGCTCGAGGTCGCATATGACATCACAAAACATGGCGGGTAGATGGCGAGAAAAAATATGCATATCGCGGGATTTGAACATCATCGCTTTCAAACTAATAATCTAGGCAGATTATCATGTAAATCGTTTTTTAATAAGTATAGAATTTTTTTTTAATTGAAGTTTAAAAATCATGCGATATGTCCTTTAAACGGGCATGTTTCTTATATAAGGTAATAATCCTTTCATTGAGTGAAATTTTGACAAACTCTTATTGAAGCCATTTTCGTAAATATCACATCTGTATCATAATACATGTAATGTCTGTGTACCATTATGCAATGTTGTTGAGATTGAAATAAATGAATGAATGAATGAATGAATGAATGAATGAATGAATGAATGAATGAATGAATGAAATTTGACTTTTATCTACATGTATTTTCAAATGAATTCATTAAAGTACCTTTCCCTTTGTACAAGACAATATTTTAATTTAATTAATATTGCTTAATTATTTTATTAACTATTACATCTCATCTTTGCTTAATTGACACACTTAAAATTGAAGTTTTACTCTATAACATATGTCACTCGTGCTTAAGGACGGCGGACCCAATTCATTTCTACAATAGATTTTTCGTCAATTTTTCATATAATTTTAATCAGTTAATGGAGAGTGAATATCAATTAAAAAAAATTACATGATCATCGACTTCCTTATTATACAGGGTGTTTCAAAATTTGGGTACGAAAATTCTCAGATATAATAGAAAGTAATGGGAATTTTCTGGGGTGTGGTAAAAAAAAAACCCAAGATATTTTTAAAAAATTTGCAATAGATTGAAATTATCATTGAGATTACTCTTCTTAAAATTTAATATTAAGAAGAGGTCAATTAACTTACCGATGAACAGAAAAAATATATAGGTCATCGACTTATATTCTTTGAGGGTTTGTGTCAAAGTTCACTTCATAGTTCATTTTTCTTCCGAAATATCATTCAAAAAACGACATAATTAAATATTGCCTGACGTTGCATTAACTGCTATATTTATAAATATTTTTAGGTTAAAGTATAAATTGTATCTTAATTCTATATATTGTCGCCAGATATATAGAAACATCTTAATTTCCCCGCTGATAATCATGAGGAAAGGGAAAATGAGTCTAACCCGGTCACATTTTATCAAAGGGATAGACTTATTTGCATGTAGGGATAAATCAACCAATCACTCAGTTAAGCAATATAATTAAAAGATATCAATGGTTTAAATATAAACAACAAGAATAAGTTGAGGCAGACCTTAATACTATCGTTTTGAAGAACATTCTTACTTGCCAGATGTAAAACTTTCAGAACCTCTTGAATACCAGCATCAATGAATAAAGTTTAAACAGATAAAATAAATTGTAACTTCAAAATTTCTGGAAATAAAAATGAATATGTATCGAAATTGTATTTTATCATATGCTGTGGGTTGCATGTGTGTTACCAATAATGTAGTGAGATGGACGTCATTTTGACTGCACTGACTTTCACGTTTAAAATGTAGTGAGTCAAATTATTTAAAAACTATTTAAAAAGACTGCGTATTACGAAAGACGATAAAACTCTCTACGAAAATTCAAATTTTATGTCCCCGAAGGAGTTCTAAATCTAGTGGGGCGAAAATGGTCATGTGTAAATATATAAAATGTTTAAAAATATTCTACTTTACTCTCTCTCTCTCTCTCTCTCTCTCTCTCTGCTCAATTGGAAACTGGCTTCCTTTATAATTAAACTACAAAACATTCTACCAAGATTTCAAATTTCACGTCCCTCTGGGTAGGGGTTCTGACTCAAGGGCGGGGCCAAAATGGTCATGCAGTTTTAATTTATAAAAGTACAATGTTTAAAAATCTTCTTTGCTTCTTCTGCTGACTGCATATCTTTTTAAAGTTCATATATTCAAAGAGCATACTACATGTATCTGCAGGAAGAAACAACTAATCGCCAAGAATAGATTTCTATCACCAAATTATTAATTTATGTTTATCGATGGTATGTAATACTAAAATATAGCAAATAACAATGAGTATTGTTTCTTAGTTTACCATATTCACACGTTGTTCCATAGACATGCCCAGGACACGAACAGGAAAAGCTGTTGATATTATTGGAACACCTTCCGCCATTTTGACAAGGATAGCTTGCGCACTCGTTTATGTCTGTTAAACAAGTAATTTTTAGGTCACCTGAGTCACTCAGGTGACCTATTGCAATTGGTCTTCGTCCGTCGTCGTGCGTTGTGCGTCGTGCGTCGTGCGTCTGTGCGTCGTGCGTCGTGCGTTAACAATTTTACATTTTTAACTTCTTCTTGAAAACTACCAGGCCAATCGTTACCATTTTTGGTGTGAAGCATCTCTATGGTAAGAAGAATCTAAATTGTGAAATTTATGGCTCTACCACCCCTGGGGTGCCACGGGCGGGGCCAAATATGCAAAAAAAGCCAAATTTTCAAAAATCTTCTTCTCTACTTCCACACATGTGAGGAAAAAACTGAATGCATGGTTATAATGTCCATGAGGCCCTCTACCAAAATTGTGAAATTCATGACCCCTGGGTCAGGGATTCAGGCTCTAGGGTGGGGCCAATATGGCCAAATAGTAAAAATGTATTAAATCTTAGAAAATCTTCTTCTCTACTACCATATATATTTGTTAAAAACTAAATGCATGATTATGATGTCCATGAAGCCCTCTTCCTAAATTGTGAAATTCATGACCCCTGGGTCAGAGATTCAGGCTCTAGGGAGGGGCCAATATGGCCAAATAGTAAAAATGTATTAAATCTTAGAAAATCTTCTTCTCTACTACCATATATATTTGTTAAAAACTAAATGCATGATTATGATGTCCATGAAGCCCTCTTCCTAAATTGTGAAATTCATGACCCCTGGGTCAGGGATTCAGGCTCTAGGGAGGGGCCAATATGGCCAAATAGTAAAAATGTATTAAATCTTAGAAAATCTTCTTCTCTACTATCATATATATTTGTTAAAACCTAAATGCATGATAATGATGTCCATGAAGCCCTCATCCTAAATTGTGAAATTCATGACCCCTGGGTCAGGGGTTCAGGCTGTAGGGTGGAGCCAATATGGCCAAATAGTAAAAATGTATTAAATCTTAGAACATCTTCTTCTCTACTATCATATATATTTGTTAAAACCTAAATGCATGATAATGATGTCCATGAAGCCCTCATCCTAAATTGTGAAATTCATGACCCCTCGGTCAGGGGTTCAGGCTCTGGGATGGGGCCGTCAGGCCAAATAGTAAAAATGTATTAAATCTTAGAAAATCTTCTTCTCTACTCCCATATATATTTGTTAAAAACTAAATGCATGATTATGATGTCCATGAGGCTCTCTACTAAAATTGTGAAATTCAAGACCCCTGGGTAAGGTGTTCATGCTCTGGGGTGGGGCCAATATGGCCATATAGTAAAAATGATTTAAATCTTAAAAAATCTTCTTCTCTACTCCAACACATGTGGGCAAAAAACTGAATACATGGTTATGATATCCACAATCTCCTTTACCTAAATTGTGAAATTCATGGCCCCTGGGTCAGGGGTTCAGGACATGGGGGGGCAATATGGCAATAAAGTGTTAATGCATATAATGTTTAAAAATCTTCTTCTCTATTCTCACACATCTGTATTAAAAAAAAACGACTAATAATTATGTTTACCAGGAAGTCCTCTACTGAAATTTTAATGTTCATGTCCCCTGGGGTATGGGTTTTGACTCTAGGGCAGGGCCAAAATGGATGTATAGATGTTAATGCATATAACGTTAAAAAATTATCTTCTTTACTCCCACACACCTGAAAGGAAAACTGAATTCATTATTTTGTAGACCAGATCTTTTAGTTTTTCACCAAAATTATAGGTTTCACAGTTTGAATTAAATGTGGTTGTCTTTACAAATTTATAATTTTTCTACTCCAGTATGAAACCAAATTAATTAGATGCATATATGAGACTCCATGACAAGTTTGTGTATTGGATATATGCTACTCAGGTGACCATTAAGGCCAATTGGCCTCTTGTATTTTTATTTTTTCATAAAAAATCCATAGCTTTAAAAAGTGAATCAATACATATTATTGCAATCTTCATTCGTTTTAGTCAACAAAACAAGCAAGGATTTCATTCGTATAAATCTATTGAACATACACATAATTTAGAGAGTGTTTACAGAATTAAATTACATATACAATGTTTAATTATCATGTACAAACAGCAATAAGAAAATGTGATATGTTCATTTTAAATTTGAACTAATCCTTTTGAAATAAAAAAAACCAAGAACTCAAACTTTCATTATTTCTTTCTAATACTCGCCTCACTATCTATAAATTCCTCTGAAGTTCTTGTACTAAAATAAATTAAAAAGATCTTACCTTCACAACCTACTCCGTAATTGTTCAAGTTGCTACAGTCCCTGGTTGTGGTGGCACACACAGATCCAGGTGAACAGTGAAGCTGATTGCATAGTCTGTTTTTCATCCACGTACACTGCAACATTGAAATGTCGTGATTATATATACCATATACATTATTTTATCCCATTAACCTTGTTTCTTTCTCTCAGTGATCAAACACTATTATAATTGTATCATACTTACCACGTCTCTGACGCCATGTTCCGACACCTCTTCATGGTCACAACCCCCTTATTCACTACATTCTTCATTAATGTCTCGTTTGACACGTCTAGATCTTCCTTGGAGGTACGATGTTGCTTTTTCTTTTGATAAAAAGGGCCCAAGTTCATCTGCAATGACCAATTACATTTTATAACCTATTTTATTAACTCTTCTTTATCTACCATTCTCTAACTTTAAAACGGTTTCATATCTCTATTTTCTGACTGCATGCATTTTAGTGAAAGTTTTTATTATCTAATTTGAAATATATTATTTGTCAACTTTTATTGCATGTTATAGTTTGAAATAATTAAAGCAGAACAATATAAACGTATTGTTTTTAGAGATAAAATAGATTTTTGTCTGCATCGTAAACTTTTTATTAAGATTTTTAAAGCTGCTTGGTCCGATTTATTTTGTAATTACAGTATCAAAATTTGTTCCATACAAATCATTTATCTCAGAAAGTTATGGACTTTTTCCTATTTACACCAGCAGAATCAGTCTCCTTTCAAAGTTAGAAATATTCAAAGTAAATAAAAATAATTTCTCTTTGGGCAAACGAAAAAACAAACCAAAATGCATCACGGGAATGTTTAGAAAAGGAAACCGCTTGGTTTCGTCCCCCGAATGATTGGGCTTATTCAACCCGCATGCTATGCATCGATTGTAAAGAAAGCAGCCTTTGGAAATATTAGCGAACAAAACGTACACATGTTTATTTGTAATTTGTCTGATCATTTCGACCTTTATTTAGAGCGATGTCAAAGTCGTAATACAACCATTCCCGTCTCGTCGCCAGGGGTGAAATTTAACATGAGGCGAAATAACGCGGTACCTTTTAATGTCGTTTGTTTTGTTGGCAAATTTTGTACGTATTTTTCTTCATTGAAATTTGGCATAATTGACGGGTAAAACTACTGCAATGTCTATTATTATACATATATTAAGCATAGCCATCGTTTAAAAGCGTGCATAAAATTTGATATAAAATCGGACCAAGCAGCTTTAACTGTATTTTGTTAGTTTGGGATCTTTCTCTTTTACTCGTTGTTAATGCTAGAACACTTAGTACTTGATCCTTTTTGCTTGCCTTGGTATAAAACAAACCAAAATGTATCTCACTGACTTTTTAAGCATATTGGAACACAAACACAAATGCGAAAACATTTTTGCACGTAACTTTCCAATAGCATCGTCCACAATAACAGCTTTAATAGTAAAGAACTTTCCATATTTTGCAAAATTAATTCAATATTTCCAAATCTGTGTTTTGTAGACCTTTATTTAGCCAAATGGTTTTTCTAGAATCGATGAATTTTATTTCTTTGCATTATATTGTAACAACTGTTTTCCTTAATCTAATACTTAAAGATGCTTGGTCCGATTTAACACCAAATCTTGTGACCGCTTTTAAACGATGGTTATTCTAAGTATGTGAATAATAAAAGACAATGCAGTAGTTTACTCTGTCAATTAAGCTATATTTCAATGGAATAATCATGCACACAATTTGTTTTAAAAACAAATGACACAAAGGGGCATCGCCTCATTATATTCGCCCTTGAATTCGAGGCGGTTATTATTGTATTATGACTTTAACGCTGATAAGAATTTATAAATACGCATTATTTTCCTTTTATCTCCGACTATCGCCATATTAGTTGTCGATTTCTATTGTTCTGCTCATTGCTACACACCACCTATATAAGGCCGAGAGCACTATTTATGCTGCACCGCATTCAGGTATTTCATTCACCCAAACACGTTATCTTGGACGGAAATACGTGCAGAAACGCGTTTTGAACAAAAATATGACAACCACTCCACTGCCAAGGCAGATCCAATAAACGACGAAACAAGACATACTGAAATCCAGTCACAGATACTTAAAAAAATTATCCTCGATAATTGTAATCCGTTTTCCTGTGTATGTTATAACATCGCACATGCGCAAAACCACACACTGTGACAGATCGAGCAAGGTCAATGATCGCATGGATTTTAAGAAACGGAGCGTTTTTGTAGAAACCGATGGACACGATGCATGTTACGTTGTTACTTTCTTGGGTTTTCTATCATTTAGCTACTGTGTTGGATGTACTACCGCCTGGGTTTTAAAATTGATGGCGACGTTATGCATTCTGTATGAACGGCACACGTGTTCGATGTGCAAGCGAAGTAAGTCCGCACTATCTGTGCAAAATAATACGGAGGCCTTGGAAATTCGTTCAAAAAAATAAATATGTTTTGTATTTTATTGATTGTTGTTTCCTTTATTATTTATTACAAACATTTTGCTACATTGTGTTGTTCATGCATTTAGAAGTCCGTGCAACCTGAATGCCTCGATCAGAAAGCAACTGACCGTAACTTTCTCAACCGGTATATGTACCCGAGTGACAGTAGAGGAGCGATGAAAATTAATATGGCGACAAAATGCTTTTATGAATTCATGTCATCTTTCACATCATTATAAAGAGAATGCCTGCTTGGGAAGTTTACAGTTGAAAGTGACATCTCGAGAAAACCATTGTCCGTCGACTCGAAACGGAGATTGATAATAGGTGCGTTCAGAGTTCACCAGATTGTCACCAACGGCAAGTTCGGTCACCAATGTCTACAAATGGTTCCCAATGGTAGCAACTGGTTACCAATGTTGACCATTGGTGTACTTAGAAACTGATACTATACTGTGTATAAATACTGATGTAAATAAAGACTTTAGAATAGGATATATGCATATCTTATTGAATGAAAATTTTGAAAACAATCTAAGACAACTGAGGGCTTCTAAAACCCGCTCCTCTACCCAGAAACATTATTTGGGCTTTCGGTAGGACGTTACTAGTTCTTGTTGTTCAAGTTAAAAGGATGTTGTTATAGAGTGAAATATGCACCGATTGCGTAGAAATTGCTTTATATATAAGCCAGACAAATCTTGTTGATTTCAGAGATCCATGGCTGAGTGGCCAACAAAGAAATTATTGACAGGCCTATGTCACATTGCTGTTTGATACAACTACCCAAAGTCCAAGCTCTTGTTAAAATTGATTCTAATTTATATACTTTTTTGATGGCGTTAAATATTTATTACCAATTTTGCAATTAGTCTTTACTTTCTTTGTATAAATGATGAATTTGTAGTCAGAGGAAAGGTATTTTGGTTTTTTTTCAACTGTTTTATATATTCAGATGGTTACAATTGGTAACCAAGTGTAACCAAAGGCCACCATTTGTTTGAATTTGACAAAAAGCGAAATACCAAAGGCCACCATTTGTTTGAATTTGACAAAAAACCGTTCATGGTACTACCTATACAAATGGTTTCACTTGGTGACCATTTGCTACCATAGTTCACCGATGGCAACTAAATGCTGCCAGCGGTAAATCTCAATTTCACCAACGGTACAACTTTGAATGCACCTAATGGTTTTTAAGTGGTGTCAATTTTAACTGTTACCCTCCCAATATTAATTCGTTTTAAGCATAATTAAATAGTTCCTAGCGTTTATCACATTCATTTTGGGTCTAAAATTTGAGTTTTTTGCTTTAACATTTAAAACGTAAACAAAGCTTTCTTTACATGACAAAGAATTGTGAGCTCTGTATTTCGCTTATAACACGAAGACTGACAGTCCAATTTTGGTAGAACATAAGAATTGCTATACTGAAGCAATGTAAATATTAAAAACGGAAAAATAATTTTGATTTACATCATGACCATGCTCTTTTATTTGCCTGAATACAATATCACGATATTTTGATGACAAGTTTATGTTGTCAAACTTTGTTCATATTAACATTACCGTGCCGTTCGCAGATAAAAGGATTTTTTCGATCACAAGGTAAATCGTTCCAAGTCCAAGAGGAATTGCTTTTTAGTTCCAAACAATTTTCGTTCCCATTCTTGTTGTTTGGTTCATCTGCATGATAACATAACACAAAGTCAAAGACATGTAGTATTTAACCGTGAGAAAAATTATCTCAACGGCAATAAATATTGATAAATAGACTTAAAAACTGAAATCCATATGTAAAAATATGATTTTATTTGTTATCAAAAAGGAGTTGAGAGAGCTAAATTGACCTCCTAAGTTATCCATTAGTAATTGTTTTGCTTAATTAATCAAAATTTACCATATTTTTAATTGAAAAATCTTTCGTATGCTCTCATTTTAACTTGCACTATATAAGTACGCAGAGGGATAAACTGAGAGTAATCTTTTGTTTAGCATGAGATTCAAACGTTGATTTATTGTCGTGTGTGACGTTGAATTTGTGTTGAATACATACTAGTTTTTATGAATTCGGAAATCGACCTGGTGATCAAGCAATCAATTAACATATTAAAATTTTGCCAAAAATGTTAGCATTTTAAAACTAACTTTTCACTACCACCAAAGAATTTAGTAACGTTGATTTCATCTATTCGAATTCCTTTGAATACACATCAAATAGGGTTCTGTTTGATGATATCTGCGATTTAATGGAGTAGAGCTTTATTTAAGAAGAAAAAAGTAAACTTTATAGTAAGAAGTTGGTATTTTTTGTTGTTGTTGCAACAAGTGTTACTAAAACTTATAGTACATGTAATCATTAAGTATTAACAATACGCACCCTTTTACCACAATTAAATCAACGAGTTATTAATTAGTTGATGGTGTGGATTTATAAAAGAAAAACTAATGTACTAACTGAACAACAATCATATTGTACAGTGTATGTGAATATTTTGTATACAACCATTTATTTAATACACATGGAGAGTAAAGGATGGCACAGTTTTATCTTATGGAAACATTATGGTGATATATTAAAACCTAGTCCGTACATATAATGTTTAATGCATGTAGAATATTAGTATTAAAAAATTTTAATCCTTTTAATACATTCAATCATTCAATGTTTGTGTGTGTGAGAGAGAGAGAAAGAGAGAGAGAGAGAGAGAGAGTTCGTCGGAAGAATGTTGAACATTTGCAAGTAAAACGTTTCTTTTCATTTGCTAAACACACTTTATAAAGTCAGAAATATCTGTGATTTCTATGGTTGTGATTTTTACGCACATAAATATAGTTTGAAGTTACCATATATTAAATAAAAAGGTCATAACAATCAGTGTCATTTACAACCGAAAAAAAGTTCTGATAACTACGTCCCTGCAACCAGTTTGTGATATTTAGATTCGACCAATTGAAAAGTTGTTTGGGAGGCGGGTTTTGTTTTTGCTCAGTGCAGCTATTCAAATTTATAGAGAGAGTGAAGTTGTTCGTTTTTGAAACAAAATGTTTTGTTAGATTTTTTCGAGAAATTAATTAGACTATAGTAGAATGTCTAACATGGTATCAAATTTGTTTCATCGTCGTCTTTAAAACTTATCTTATCAAATCTATGTGGTCACCAATTCAGACTCATCCATATTTCAAACAATGAATAAACATTACTAGAATCCCAGTTAGTGAATGACGAAATTCGCTCGCCATGTCCCCAGTACCAGTCATCTCCCTTTTTATTCCCACCAGTCCATATATGTTGTACACCGGACGCCAAACCTTAAATCAAAATGTACAAAAGGAAAGATTTAATGATTATACATGTAACTATCAACATACTTAAGTCAAACTTGAATAAAAGTGTTTCCATATTATTTTTTTTCATTACCCGACTGCTATTGGGTATATCTAAACAATAAAATGCTTTCTTTGGTGATATATTCGGGATATGAAGGTGGCGACATTTCAAAAAAAATACATAACCCGCGTTAGCGTGTTATTTAAATTTTTCTGCAATGATCGCTACCTTCATAACCCGCATGAATCATCAAAGAAAGCATTTTATCGTTTATATTTAAACTTTTTTTTTTACTAATTAATAAATTTATTAATAAAAGTAAGTAAAATTCACTTAATTACTGTTAATATACTTAAGTACGTTAGCTAAAAGAAACAACCAAATCGTCTCCTGTGAGACTTTGAGTCTGATATCATCATGACAATTTCGTGCAGTCAGTGATTTTTTTTTTCTTAATTAGGTTAATAAAAATGCAGCGAATTTTGCGAATCTGAATAATTTTCCCCGTCCTGTGTGTAATCCGTCCTGATGTTTTTTTAAACCATCTTTTATATACTTTTATCAAAACTTCTAAATGTTCACATTGATAACTAGAATAATTTGATAGTTAAATAATTGTCAGCATTTCGTAACTGATGTGTGTTCTCATCAATAGCACAGATAAGATAAATTCTGATGATAATTATTATGATTGGTAATTTTTGTAATAAATATTAAAACACTGTGTTTTATAATTATGTTTGTGCCAATGTGATTTTGCACCCGTCCAAGCTGCATGTATCGAAAAATTCAAATGTGTAATATGAGAGACTCTTGCTTTAGGATATTAGATCCACCAATGTTATTAATGTATCTTAACTGTCAGAAGAGATATATACCTTAAAATTTAAAATCCTACAAAATAATTTTCATATTGGAAAACAATTTTCTTATAAGATATTGATTCTTATAGGATATTGGTAATTTCCTGCCGGAATAAAAGAACTTCCTACAGGAATTTAAATTCCGATAGAATTTAAACAAACTCCATAGGATTTTAAAATCCGATAGGAAATCTTACTTTCCCATTGGAAAACTATCTGTGTGGATCAAATTCTTGCAGGAAATACTTTTCTCCTATAGGAAATTTAATTTCGATAGGATTTTTACAAAATCCTATATGGTTTTCAATATATCCTGTAAGAAAGTTATTTTTCCTGTAGGAAATAATGTTTTTCTATGAGATTTTAATTTCCAAAGGTAAATATCTTATTTGTCAGGTGGGACACACTTGAAAAAAAGTGGCTATATACTCTCTAAACAATGGTCTATCATTTGGTATATATGTTTTTTTACGAAACTGCATCTTAAGCGGGTGCAAAAATGCCACCTTGGCACAGACATAATTATCTGGCACAGTGTTATAAGTCTTTCACTTTTATGTTAACTCAGTATATCCCAGTAATCTTATAATAAAAGATACCACAGATTCTGAGACATCTGTTTGATATTTGGATATTTTACTAGAAACAACTTGTTTACGGAATCCATTCAACAAATCTATGATAAACGTGATGATTTTGATATTTCCATCTTCAACTTACCTTACTTATTTAGCAATATACCATTATTACCTGCTTAAACGAGGCAAGCTACTAACAAACAAGTCGACGAAACAAGAATATCAAAAATCTTGACTAGAATCATCTTTAAGCAAGTTCTATGGTCGATCTTTGATTCTGTCAGCAAGTGCAATGTTTCATTAGGACACATTCTGACTGACGTTTTTCATTCTTGTTAGACCATTATTTATACATAAGGCCCCGCCGTCACCAACTTTCCTCAAGTCATTACTCAGCCTCAAGTTTGAGTTTTTACCTCAAATTCATGCACTTTTCCTTTCAGGATTTGAGTTGAGGACTGAGCTGAGAGATTTAAAAATTTTGGTGACGGTGGGGCCAGACTGACTACCGTATCTTCAATTTTCATAACTTTGACAATGAGCACACGGTGGGTGCGTCCGGTCGGCAGGGAATGCATACTCCATAGGCACCTGATCCCATCTCTACTACTGTCTTGTTATATGTTCGTGTTGCTCTGCTTTGAATTTGCATTTTGTCTTATGGATTTTTGAGATGGTTGGCGGTTTGTTATTTTCATTTTCATCTTTAGTAATAGTTTAAAGTAGTTTGAAGTAACATAAGTAACATTTATATATCTTTGCAGCGCATGTTAACATCTTTAGAGAGGTACATGATTGTGCGTATGATTTAAATGTAAAAAAATTTTGGCGTTTTTGGGGATTGGGAAACTAAAGAAAAAATTGAACTAATAAAAGTATGATACATTCAATTTTAAATAAAGCATGCAATCAAATTTTAAAAGATTTATTGTTCTCCGAAACAAATAGATTGGCACCAAAAAATCGTCTGCCTTTGATTGGATGGAGTATTTATTCTTCAATATTAAAACCAATGCCAAAACTATGAATAGTATTTAAGTTTTTGCTTAATTAAGATGAAGAGTCTTAAAGTAAAAAATAAATCGTAAACCAAAATTTATTCGCGTGCGACAAATTTATGCGAGGTTCTCGAGGGCCTCGTCGTCGCGAATATTTCTTGCTGCAAACAAATACATGTCGTATGGTTGTTATAACAACACAAGCCTTGATAAGATTTCGGCACGAACATTATTCGTCGCAAAATAGTCTATCGGAAGTAAATCAGTAAATCGCGGTTTATAGTAACACACGAGCGGATAAAATCCAATGAGGGTGAAGTCGACAAGGAGGTACGTGGTGCAAACTTATCTGTCACAAAGAGGATACTGCAAACCATTTTTTTTTTAAATGTATTTACGTGCGAGAAATTTTCGTGAGGGCCTCGTCGTCGCGAATATTTCTTGCCGCGATGTCGTCTGGTCGTTATAACAAAACGGGTCTTGATATGGCTTGATCGCGAACATAAGTCGTCGCGAACCACTTTTGCATGAGTAAACGGCGAAATAGAGTCGTCGCGAATACAAGTTGTTTTACAGTATCAATATTGTAGGTTTTTTTATTTTACCTTTTCCAACGAGTTGAAATGATGTATAAAATCGCGACGCTTGCCGAGCGAATATAACCATATCCATGAGTTGGATAAAGCAAATATAAAATCACACAATTAAAGATGTTCTATTTATCTTATACAATTTGATTTATAAGATGAAGCTTTTGAGACAGCCCCTTTATGACCCGAATTGATTTTTCTTCACAAATTAAAGATGTTTTATCTGGTTATGTTGATCTTGTGCAATACAATTTAGTACGTCATTTCGGAGATAAGTCTCGGTGTTTTAATGTAAAGTTTCGCTGAAATAAAAATTCCCGTTCGTTCTATAAATAGTGTTAAATCAGAACAGTAGAGAAAAGTAGATCGGACGAAAAATTAATTGATGCAAGTATCAAAGAAATTTTCAACCAATCAGAAGCGCAAATATCTCGTCAAACTAATAAATATTTAATTAACATTGGCGTTACTACATAAAAATTTGTCATTTGTACATAACTGCTTTAAAAGATCATGGTCACGATTTTGGTGAAATTCAATTTTACTGTTTTTATCATTTACAATGCTCTAAGAATGTATCTCTGATAATCAAATGAAATTTGAGAGTCAGTAGTAGAGTTATAAGCAAGATACAAGGCTCATAATTCTTAGTCATGTAAACAAGGCTCGTGCCCTGTTTTTGTTTACGTAGGTTCAATATACCACTAATAATCTTTTTTCAAGCTAATTTGTCTATCTTCTTATTCCTATTAAGTATAACTTAACAGTTTCTAACGTTTTACACATTCATTTTAGGTCTAAAACTGGATTTTTTACCTCAGCATTCAAAATGTAAACAAAAGCTTTGTTTACATAGTCAAGAATTGTAAGCTCTGTAACTTGCTTATAACTCAAGAAATAACACTAAATTTTGTTTGTTTATCAAAAATGCATTACTGAAGCATTGTTAACATTAAAATCAGAAAATAATTTTTGACCAAAAATCGTGACCATGCCCCTTTAAACTAACATATTTTTGTTTAGTATTTACAAAACTGTCTGTGTTAAATGTAAATGTGGACCCGCTTAACGTATTTTCAGTACAAAAAAGTTACCTTGTATTGATTGTTGTTTTTGCAGATCTCTTATTTCCACAAGAACACTGCCATGGTGCCGACACGTAGATTGAGCATCAGACCAAGTTTTTGGAGATTCAAAAAACGTTTTGTAACAGAAATTACCAATTTGATGAGTGAATCCAGGAATACATACAGAATTGTAAAATTTGCCTTTACCTGAAAAATTAAAGTAGCAAAAATAATCAGTTTACAAAAACACAACTTACCTTTAAGGGACTTACAAACGATTTGAAACCAAATTTTCATATTTTCTATTTTTAATGTCTACAATGGTTGATTTGAGCTTTGTTGATACTTCCTTAAAATTTGAAAGTCAAATATCCAGTTACAGGTAAGATAGCATTTGAAATTGTTTTGTAAACACATCTGAAGTCTTGTTATTGTTTACATATGTGTTATATTAGTATAAGTTCAATTAAATGTTGATGTCATATTATTTATGATTACATTGAATCAGTTTATCTTTTTTGCGTTCAGTAATTTTGTCAAAGAAATGTTAAATTCCTCACGTAACATTATTTGAAAGCAAATATAAGACTCACGCTTTGTTTGCATAACGATGAATTATTAATTCAGTATCTCTCAGTTGACTTCTAACATGCAAACTTTGGTCAATCATTCAAAATGCACATTAGCTATCCATTGTATAGTTAAAAATTAAAAAAAAAAAATTTGATCTTAAATCGTGATTAAACCCCTTTTTAAAAATGCTTAATCAATACCGCAGGTGTATGTTTTCCTTTTATTTCAATCCACATACTATAATTCAAAATACTTTTTACCTTAATCATATACTTATCTTATAATGAATTAAAATTAAATTGCATATCTTTATGAAACTCAAAAAATAATGTGAATAAGACGCAACAAATAAGTAGCCAAAACCGCCACATTGTTGTTATTCAGTTCTGCATTTTTCTTTGCCTTGGAGTAAATGGAATCTTTAGATTAGGAAAGGAATAAACACTCTTGACTTGACCAACAGAAATCAAAAACTCGGTCCAGAAATCAAAAACTCGGTTCTTCCTGGTTCGATTATCAATCAAGGTGCTTAATTTTAATGCAGAATAATCTTTTGCTACTTGAAATAGCATAAAGCATTCTGATTTGATCCGAATAAATAGAGTCTACCTAAATGATAAGATAAAATATGCTGAAGAACTGTCAAATTGTTCGTATATCTTATAGTAATTTTAACCATCCGGTTTATATCTTTGCTTGAAGCCAGAACAGTTTTGCAAATCATGACTATCCCTTGAAAAGAAGTGTCAAACGCCCACGTTGATCGCATTTGGTATCTTTACCTGTATATACATGCACAACTTCCTCATTGTACCGAATTACCGATTAAATATAACTCAAGTTTGCTACTCTTTAAAGATTTATTTCATCCTTTAAAAAAACCCCCAATTTTATACGGTAAATAAATTGTAAAAGAACAGTGCCCTTTTTTTACTACGTTTATTTAATTAATTGACATTCAAAATGCTTTGTTGTAAGTTCGAGCTAGTGATGATAATGTAAATGTAAGCTTGATTTGAATGATTTTTATTTATCATTTTTATTTGTTTTGTATTTAATTTTTTGTATGTTGTCGATACTTCTGATTTAGGGAGGGGTATATGCTCTAAAAAAATCCTGGATTCGCGCAGATAACTACAGTTCCCCTAAACGCATTCCATGATTTGTTTTCATTTTTTTTTTTTGGATTTTAAACTCAATTAACGATCAAACCACAGGGGCATCTTATCCCCTCTGCTCTCTATTACAAATTATATAAATAATACACAAGGGAAAAATCGAAAGTAATACACGATTTATATTTTAAAAAAACAACTTATCTAAAAAAAAAAATGGTGTGTTCCCGTTTTGCACACATTTGATAATTGGGTGTGAATTGTGTTGTTATAGCAATTATAGTCTGCTTTCAGTCAAAGATTTTACCTGGATTTTTACCTGTGTTTTATCAGCACCTTTACGAGAATATAGATATTTTTTTCTGTTTTAGGTCTAATAACTATCACCATTTTTTCGTTTCATAAAATAAAGATAATGATATTTTAAGTCTTAGATTTCCACTCACTGATCATCTTCACAAGATGTTGTGAAGATTATGGGGGACTCCGTTTCTCTTTTTACAACTTGTTTGCAAAATATGTAAAATTGCATGTTTATAATTAGTTGATTGGTATCAACAGAGAGAATATATTGAAAGGAAACAGATCTTTATCACAAAATATTTTAATCTCTGAAGTAGCGGCTTCGACATCTTATGACATCATCGCTTTAGTAAATATTGCGGGTCACTTTCTGGTTTTTCAGATTAGAGGCTTAATACATGAAACACAAAAATTTCCGACGAAAATAATAATTTTGATATTGATTTGATACGTTCTTTTGTTAATATATTCAGTAGCATATTCTCACTATATAACTCTATATAGACGAATAGTCAATAATTGTGATCGGTAAAAAGGGTTTTTATCCCATTAAAACTGCTGCCTGATTATCTAATTTAAGCCATGAAAAACGTGATTCTAAATTATAAACAAACAGTTCTTCCATCGTGTTTTCAATGCTTGGGTTTCCTGCTTTCACGCGCAGTGGCGTTATTTATAGCGGATTACATTAATATTGATCAGACATGTAGCAAAGTTTAGAAACAAATGACAGTTTTATGGGCCTAGAGTTGGTGAAACATCTAATTATAAGAAGAGTAATGTATGATTTTACTCAAACTCACGTCAAAAATTTTACTCCAAATACGTCATTTACGCCTTTAAAGATCATATGCAAAAATTGGACGCCGAATACAGTATCGAATTTGTAGTATTCTTTGTAGCATATTTTTGCCGCTTTTTATAGCTAATTCCTTTTTAAAGTTAAGACACTCCTCAACATATGTATATGGTCCCGGTTTATACAATGATACCATGCTTTTGAGAGCCAATTCATTGTTTTCTATGAAAATTGTGTGCTTTATTTCAAACTAGATGATAACCCACGCGAGCGCGGTAATTAATACTTAACAAATTAATGACATAATGCAATAATGTTGAATCATATTGTGCCCGAATTTGTTATTCATGCGCGGATCAAGAGGGGGGGGGGGGGCTAGGGGGTCCGCCCCCTGTAAAATTCAAATTTCTTTAAATACCATGCCTCGACCCCCCACTCCGTTGGCAAACTGAAATAATCATCGGAACACCCCCCCCCCCCCCCCTCGGGAAATTTTGCTGCATCTGCGCATGTTCTTAATATTTTTTTTAAACCAATTCTTTAAAATCAAAATAAAAAACACAAAAAGCTTAGCTTGATATTTAGAAATAGGGATGAAAAATTTAAACTGAGTTGGATGATATATACATGAACATGGCCTTAATTCTATTTTTGCAGCTGAGTGGAAAATAATAACAATGATTTTTTTAAAACCAGTACGTGGGTATTAAGACGACTAAATTTTGCTCTTTAGGTAAATTTTCACTAATATTTTTATCCCTGTCCCAAATGTGAAATTTTATTCAGATAAAAGACTGTTTCAAAAAAAATTTGGGAGGGTACCCCCCCCCCCCAAAATAAAATTATCTTCCCCGTTTGATAACACATTTGATGTATGAAGTTCACTAACAATATGTCGTGGTATTAAAATGTATGCAACTAAAAATCAAAACGCTAATTTATGCATATTTATTTGCGTTTTTTAAACCAAAGTTGTCATTTTCCAAGTATCTTGCTCTACACTTTCCGCCATAGTGTAAAGTCAAACTGCGTTCCTGGGGACCCCGTTCTGGAAAAAAAATTTCGACAAAAACGAATATCGCATCAAATTTTCCATTTAATTTATTAACTACATGTATATTGTATTAACCAAAAATGTCCCATTAAAGGTATGAGTATCTACCCGCAGTGCATGATGAATCAATCCTAAACTTTTCGCCAAGACGTTAATTAGTCAAACCGCGTTCTTGGTTACCCCGTTCTGGAAAGTTATATTCCATTCTTTCGCTAAAGGTCGCACTTCGCTGGCTTCTATCTATCAAAACTGAAATCACTCACTCAAAAAACGAATTACCTTATTACATTTATTCAACATTTGTCAAATCTTAACTTCTATGTGTAATCCAGTTAAGTTTCTAATAAATGTATTCACTGTTTACGTAATCATTCAATATTATTTCATTGCAATCATTTATTTTGATGCAAATGATCCCCGTGTTGGATCCGCCAAAACGTGTCCACCGTCTTACTTTTATTTTTGCTATTTTGGGCTTGTTTATCGAAAATGAAAGTAGTTTTTTTTTTTTTTTTTTTTTATAAATTTCACAATAAAAACGCATCAGTTTAAATTTAATTATACCTTATGGACATCATCATCCATGTTTTGAAATACCAAGGTGTAAGCATTTTATAGTTTATTTTCAAAACGCCTTTTAAATTTATAAGTGTAGATATCTTTGATGCTGTCTGTTCTCCTTAGTTGTTTTCCAATACCACAGTCTTACTTACATTCTATTCTATGTCCTTTTTTATTTATTAATTCTTCTAATTAAATAAAAATGAAAAGAATGGGTGGACCATGGTACAACAGACGATTTAAGCAGATCGGACAAGACTTGTTTAAATATCACGTGACGTTATTTGTCACGGGGCCACGGACGCCTTCAGTCGAACTCAACGGTCTTTTTGTACTCAGATCTAAGATTTTCTCTCAAATCCTTGAGTTTGACTCAAAGAAGTTTGCCACGAAAATAGAGTCTCACTCAGATTGAGAAAAGTCTTGAGTTTTTCTCAAAATGTCTAAATTGCTAAGCACCTGTCTCAAGCGTTTAACTCAGCATTCAAATTGGCTGCCAGGCGTAATTTCTGTGGAATATAATGCCAGTTCCAAGGCGAACGGTTCGAGACCGTAACACTCCTTTAGAGTTTTAGTCCGAAGATGAAATTTTCCAGGGGGTGTCGCTTTAGAACTGTCAAGATCTTCTTTTGTGGCTTGATTTCGGCCGCAACGAAGCTTTCCCTTACCTCACCTTCTTCTTGATAGTAATTATTCATCCTTGATAATTCTTAATTTGATATGTCTGTATATCAATTTGCCGCTGAATTATATAATAATTAATGCTTTTTTTTCGATCGATACGATGATTTAGATACGTTTAAAGGAATTATGTAAAGGTACATATATGAAAGATTTAGGAAATGCAAAATAAGAAAAGAAGATCTGAAATTTGAATTTTTGTCAATTCTGTAAGGGTCGTATTTATCATCATAGTTTTAAAAAAGCGAAGTCAGATGGATAACATGATGAGTTAATAGAAATTAAGATATTAATTAAGATAACTTTGGAGCTAGAATACTTATTTTATCATTTTTGTGGGTGGGAAACACATTGATATACCTTATAAGCAAGGTAGATTTTTGTGGGATTTTATTGTGTTTTTTTGGAGGTGGTGTGTCATTTTTTTATTTAGTTGGTTTAACGGTAAAAACATAATATGATGTGATGTTCGTTCAAAAACTGAATACCTAAATTTAATAGCAAACATTAAAGAGGCTTTCAAGCATGCAGTGACACGATGTATGTATTAATCGATCTCTAAAACAAACTGTGTTCGTTATTTCACAAACAAAAATTCAAATAAATTAAATAGAAATTTTGAAAATCATAAGAATTGTGAAATACCATAATTAAGTAAATAAAAAAAAAATTACGTGATAAAAAAATAATCAAATACTTTTGGTTTCTGATTCTTGGTTATTTTTTTTTTTAAAATATTGATCAATTTTATTTTTCATGTGTTTTCGCTTAGCAGAAGTATATAATGGTAACACATGTATACGGAAACACATATCTGTTATTCATAATTTAATTGCATGTAAACAGACCAACATTTTACCTATAACTTATCAATCATAATTTCTTATTCTTTCGTCCGGGTAATGCGCCGACATATTGACGAAATGTCCATCATCACGCTGCGCAAGTCCAAATTTTCCCTGTTTTTAAAGTGGGGGTCAACTTTTGCATTTATGAAACGATTTAAAATTTTGAAGAAGGAGCAATTTGATTAATTGTCAATCCAATACCTAAATATAAATGGCAAATCTGATTTTCCATAATCAAGTATTTGACTGCATGCTATATAATTATGTACGATTTTACATTATAAATATTATATGTCACTGTTTATAATACACTTACCATGCCTATAAACTCTTCAACATTTTTGTTTACTTTTCAAATTTCTAATTCATAAATTATGCCAAGAAACCATCTTGCAGTACATATAAACACAACACAATTTAGCACATGGTTTTTCTTTGCACGTTTATGAATTGCACCTTCGCCTACAGGTTGGTAGTTCTATTGAAATTTAAATTAATTCAAACTGCGTTTAACTTAAGATCTATACATTGTTTATATATACATATATAATCCAGCAAAGAATAGTATACATATTGCGGTAAAAAACCTTCGCTATGCTTAATTTCCTATGTTACAAAAAGAAATAAAGCGTTACAAATTATAAACAACGTCGCGAAATGTTGCCGACGTTTATGACGTTTACTCTGCATTATGACGTTATGTCATAAGACCCCTTTTCTCATACACTGGCTCATATATATAATTTTTAAGTTTTAGCAATTTGAGATTCATAAGCCTTGGATTTTGAAAGCATTTTAAAATTTACAAGAAATTTCATTTCTATATTTAATTGTAGAATACTTGTGGGTTTTCTTTTCTTTTCTTTTTTTTGGGGGGGGGGGGGGGCTGGATGGTTAAAACACATCTTTCCATGGTTGACATATTGAGATATTAATTGCCTTACATTTCAAAAGTATTTCAAAGATGATAAGGAATTTCACATGATTTCAACATTATATTTCATATTTTATTAGTTGTTCAACATCGTTGACTGAACTGGGATTTCAAACAGGAAAGTGAAAGAAAGATATGTAGTTAATTTACTTACATGCAATAATCGAGAAACTGTATACCATAAACAGCGAAATCCACATTGTTAGTTTATTTTCTGTCCATTCTTGGAAGAATCTTTAAATGTATCAAAGTATTGCCAATCTATTCGTGTATTTTTAAAACCTTTGAGGATTATGCAATTGACCAATAGAATGTGTACTGGCTTATCTCTCTTCCCTGATGGCAGGTAGCTTTTTTTTTAAATATACCTTTGTGAAGCATCGTGTTCATAATGACCTTGGTCGAGTTCTTTAGAGAATACATTGATCTATATATGTTTCTAGTTTATTCGAATACAATCTTGAATAAAGCGTTATCTTTTGATGTGTTCATTCTTTATAAAACGCACATTAATAAAAAGTTGTATACTTTGATGGTAGACCACATTGAAAAATTTATTACATACCTTATCTTTTAATATAAAAGTACCTTGATATTTACTTTTAACCCTGTTTAACATAAAGCAGCAACAATATTACATACCTTTTTGTCTACCAGAAAAAGAGCAGAATGGTTAGAAATGATACAATAGCGGTTGTAATTCATTCACCATAAGTCAATAAACTATTGATTTAATATGTACTGGTGTTGTATAGTGCAGTCTCCCCTAGCTATTTTTCCCCTCGAAGAATGGCTTTATAGCACTTTTTCACCGGGAAAAAAGCTTTATTATGAGATTTCTTTTAAAGATATATATAAATTGAAATAAGAATGGACGATCAATATTGCCCAGCAGAATGTGTGATATTGTCACATGACGAAATTTCAGTATTCACAAAGTTACCTGGGTCAGAAATCATGTGGTAAATTGTGATATTCAACAAGAACTTACCCAGTCAAAATATGCGGTTTACAACATAGAACGTGAAGGTAAAACAGTTTTTCTCTTTTAAATCATCTCTCAACATAAACTTAGATAGATAAATATACAATTACCATTAAACAGAGAACACTAGACAAACACGCGCTATGTATAAAGTCTTTTTTTTTTAAAAGGCGTCCCAATTATCCTACGGAGATTCAAGGAAATGTAATTACCCTTGTCTATGAAAACGACTTCTAACTTTGTAAATACGAACTTTTAATTAATGTAATTACATTAAGTTGCAGTTAAGACACCATCAACAGAAATGTGCCCATTTTTAAATTTATTTTGTCGCCGTTTTTTTATGTCCTTAAAGCTGACATAAATTCATAAAACAAATTGGTCGCCATATTTGTTTCGATCGGTCCTCAACTGTCACTTGGGTATATACACCGGTCGAAACAGTTACGGTCGGTTGCTATCCGATCGAGGCATTCGGGTTGCAAGGGCTGCTATAAAATGTTTTTTAAAAGGATAAAAGTACAATCAATAAAACACAAAATATATTTATTCTTTTAAAGAATTTCAGAGGTATCCAAATTAACTTGCACAAGTAGTGCTATCTCACTTCGCATCTGACAAGAAAAAGAAAAAAAGGGAAATAGGACTTTCCCAAAATCTTCAAAATCCTAATCCATGGGGAGGGGTGGGGGGGGGGGAACCTTGCGTAGTATATTACTTCAATTTCAATCCTAATTTCCTTATTTTCATATTAATTTTTTCAATACTCCCAAAAAAGTGGGGGGGGGGGCAACTCCTTAAAAATCAATCTTTTATTAGTATATTTTAAAAAGTGTATTGCTGCCCCCCCCCCCTGCCCCCCCCCCCCCCCCCCCCCCCGATGCTACGTGCCTGCAAGAAAGTAACGAAAGTGACAACATAACACCGTTTTATCGGTTTATATAAGACAACAAACAAATATTTAACAATGATTTCAATGCATGTACCATTATATGTATGATTATGAGTTACGTTTTTTATAAACAAGCTTATCGTCCTAAATTAGTATTAATCTAATTATAAAACAAACATAAGACACACTCACTATTAAAACAACTAGTATAATGTTGGCATTTTCATTTATAGCATCAATTGAAGTGATGATTTTTTTAATTTGTTCACAATTGTGAATGCAGGCACACAGATTTTGAATTTTAGTTAATTTAAATATACGCATAGAAAGCTCCGCAATATTAGAAATAGCATAGTACACGAAAGGTCAAGTTTATACACATTTTTTTGTATTGAAATCACATATGTACCATTCTCTCAGAACATGACATAAAGGCTAACAGCATATTTCAATGACTGATATAATTTCTATAGAAGGAGAAATACATGTATGTCATGTGTTAGTGTGACTGTCAGTCAGTATATTGGATCTCGGTAGCTCAGTGGTTCGAATACTTGTACCTTATTGCAGAGACAATTTATCAAGTCTCATGTAAGAGTCAGTTGATGGTTCATCATCACATTTTACATCAATGTATTGTAGTGATATATCTGTTTTGTTATGCATTATAAAAAATATCGTTTTTAGACGGGGTCACGTGACCCCGTCTATTGGTTTACTGTCAGCCGAAGTCTCAAACCGGAAGGCACGCGTAGAACACATGAATTGAGTTCACGCATAAGAAAATAGTGCAGAAAGTTTTCATGCATTTCAGTAAATATGTATTATAAAACATGCATTAAATCTTTTTAAGTTCGCTGTGTATAAACAAAATTCTATTTAGAAAATAAACAAATAGTTTTATTGATCAAAATATTCTTGCTCGGGTTCAAATGTGGAATGAGTTACGTAACTGAATGCACAGCGCAGTTGACGATTCAGTTGGTGTACGAGCTTATTAATCAATAGAAGACGTTGATGGTGGAATCGAAATTAAAGTTCCCAAACGCAATGTGCCACTTTTGAAAAGTTGTGAATTTTATTTTGACAATCTTTCACCTTAGTACTACCAAACAAGTCTGAATTTGCCTTCTCGTTCGTTGGCTCTTAAGTTGATTAAACTGAATTTAAATTTTAAACAATGCACTGTAAGCAAAATGTATAATAGATTATACATTTTGGAAGACTTATACATCATGTAATATATACAATCTTATCGATTGAAGAACCAAGTTAAATGTTAATGTTCATGTTTTCCGGCTTAGTTGGAATTAGGCTTGGGGTGAATTACATTGTAAAATAATGCATTACATTACCATTACTTCATGAATTAGGGCATTAAATTACCATTACCATTACTTAATTTTCTTGAAGTAATGCATTACATTACCATTACATGAGTAAAGTAATGCATTACCATTACTTTGTGAAAAGTCAATAAGTTTTAAAAAAGTAATTTAAAAACTAAATAAAGAGTTTTTGTAAATATTTCATAAATAAAACATGCTTAAAATATTTACAGGTTCATGTTCACTATCAAGTTCAAATTTGATGACTTATACAAGATTGCTATTGCACTTGTAGTTCTCAAAGTAAGGTTGGTCCCGTAACATTTACACGCTATTGGCGGAGTTGACAATCTCTGTTATTTATGTCTCTGATTTTCGGAGTATGATTTTTAATGAAAGGAACGGTGATATCGTAATTCGTGTAGGTGATGTACGAGTTTACACAAACAAGTAGTAAGTGGCGAACGGATTTATTTTTACCTATAAATTTTGCATGAATCGCAAATGAAGAAAATCATGTCAGATAAGTTGGTCTTAAAAATCAAAATGGCGACCGTGACAAGTCTTTTTATTGTCAAAGTTCTTGGAATCTTATTGTAAAAAATATTTCTAACGTAAGGTGCCTGTGTTTGTTATTGGTATTCAAATGTTCACTTTGTTTGTTAATTCAGCAGTTTTAGAGTTTTCGGGGTTTTCATAAAACTGTTATTACAGATACCGTCCGACTTGTGGATTTTCCCTTGGATCAAAAAATTGAATAAATCTAATGATTAAAATTATCTACTTTGATATACATGTAGTTGTTTGATTTTCCCGGTTAGTAGTAATTTTTAAAAATTTTCCTTGGGATCTTATTTTACATAATATACCGTTGTGTCAATTTTCTACAATTACATGTATGAAGGCCGGGATAGAGTAAAATTTAGACAAAGTATCAGACAATTGCAAAAAAGCCGAATTAACATAGATTATAACAAATAATTCAAACTCATAAATTTTGGAAGCATATTCGAGGAAATCCAGGACAATTACAAATTCAAACTTTCACGACCCTGTCTTTCAGTACTCTCAGTACTTTGATTATCTCAGGGTCGAAAGTGGCTCTAGAGGAGATAAACTCTTCATTGGAGAACATTTGAGAAGTGCAATACACAACTGCTAACAAGGCTGCTAGAGCTAACCTGAAGAAAATTTTTGCCATGAATGATTGCTTTGAATTACATTAAAATCCAGATAGAGACAATATTAAACTCTTTATGCCAACGATCAAAAGTACTGTACCATTATCAGATTTATTTTTGTTTTTAAATAAGATTGTTGAAGAAAAAATTGGTAATGATTATGAACATTCATTTATTAATTTAATATTTTATTTTGACGATTATCTCAAATATTGTATGATGGTTTAATTTTACATCAAGTTGCAACCTGCTTGCAATGGAAAAATAAAATCTTGTTTATGATCATGCAATAAACTTCCTTTACTATTGTATTATTATATTGACATTATTTTATTCCAAAGTGCACACTAAGTAAGATGAAATATAAATTTCATTCTATCATTTCTGTATGACATGGCAATACATTTGCACAACTTTAACTTCATGCAATAACATTTTTATACAAGATGAATGATAAAAGCGGTGTCCATTGAAAATGTACGACATTTTGAACACAACCCTATGCAAAGATTTTAGCCAAACAAGTACTTTTTAATATTAAAATTAAAGATAAATGAAAAACCTTACACAACTAAAACATATATAGTGCACAATGTATCTCATGGAAACAAAATAAAAAAAGATGAATGTGTTGTACACATTATATTTTTTGTAGAACCTGAGCATAATACATTAGGTTACAGTTGAATGTAAACAACTGAATGTATGAGTTGCAATATAAATTAAACTGGATGCATAAAGCAATGGATATACTTTAAGGAGGGTCCTTTGTTAAGAAATATGAGTTTAATGAACCAAATTTTTGGAATATTTTATTGCACGAATAAGTATTTAACAAACAATGATAAAAATAATGTGTCATGGGATTGGAAAAAAGCTATTAAAGAAAAACTAGGTCACCGTTAGTGAAAAAAATTCATTGAGTAATCCATTCAAAAACAGTCTTTACAAAAAGGACTAATAGATCTTTGATAAGATTCAGAGGCATCTCATTACAATAAGGGAAAAACACAAATTTTACTTTAGTTTAAGAGGTAACCAGTTACTGTAAATGCTAATTTGATTGGATGATATTTATAAATATTCAATCATTAAAACGAGCATCAAAGTTTAAAGGGACCCACGAGTGATGTAGAGAGGAACGACGCATAATCAACCGTGGGTTTTTACGACGATGAAACAAGCTTAACTTTAAAGGAAGTGAACATGAAAAAATTAATTGTTGCTTAATTAATTTTAAAAGCCCTTTGAAGCTCAAAAATGAGGTCTGTTACCTTTTTGTTTATTTCTATCAAGAGATTTTATCAATTTAACACTCTCAGTGAAAGGTTTATGGAGGTAATCCATTATTCCCCAGCATGCATCTGTTCTCTGACGTAGATAAGCCACATTGCTGCTGGTGACTGGGTCAATGTTGGAACTAGGCCAGTGTTTATGTACAGAGTTGATAAAAGTTACAAGAAAAAATATGCCTTGATGTGAAGAAAAATTTTGTGTACTGTCATGAGAAGACAAGGATTTAGTACATTTCTATAAATGAACCTCAGATAAATATATATGATTTGTGCATAAAATGAATAGATAAATTAATTTGTGAAATATAGGAGACCATCGCATTCCAGATGTTACTTTGTACGGAGATGTGGCAGTCAGTGTTTACATAAATAAAATGCTGTTTGTAGATTTCAATTTAAATTAATATAAAAATGTAATTTCATTTTCTTTGTGGCCATGGTCTCTTACCGTTACTTTTTATTTAGGCCTAAATGCCCTGGAAATTTTTCTGATTTGTTTTTATCTTAGATCTTGATGATATATGTACACGGTTCTGTTTATGCTGTCAGAAGAATAACAGGACTGAGACACTTTTTAAAAGTCAGGATGCTGAGCAATGCACCTTGTGTGCTCATTTATGTAGCACACATATGTTCAAACTCATAAACAAGAAATTCCCGAGTGCAAGAAAAACTAGGTCACAATAACACTGATCCACGGACATTCCATTCTAGTTACATGTCACATTAACTGCTGGTGGTAATGCATCATTCTGAGATCCAAAATCTTCCTCCATAAACACTGTTTAAAAATGACAACTCTTTACATCCATTGCAAGTTTCAATTCACATTTTGATGATGGCATTTTATCTCTATTACTAAACGTGTGTAAAAATGCAATGTGTCTCACTGGCGTCAGCATCAGTGCTGCCCTCTCTTAGATGCTTAGAGATAACCCAGCAGGGAGGTAATGATTTTAACAATATGGCAGCGCTCATGGATTGCAAGAATTAGTTATTCTAAGTGGCATATCTTCTTACTGAGGAAAGTTCTGTCTAAACGGTTTTCAGATATCATTATACACATCAAACAGACAAATTTGAGCCCTTGATAATTTTTTCATGTTCACTTCCTTTAATGCTAAAGAAAACTTCACAGCGTCTAGTAATAATTTTAGCATGAAAATTCGTCATTAGAAGTGCATATGCACTTTTTCACTAAAATTTCTAAAGGATATCGACCAAGTTCCCCATATATCATGAAATCTGGAGTTGATTGTTTAAATGAAAAATTGTTCACAAAATATCAGGTCTAAACTTTCTATAACAGCGATATTTCAAAAAATATATATACTTCACAGTCATATAACAATATTGACAATATAACAATTTTTTTTTTGCAAATAAAGAAATTCAGTTACTATAGTACTTTGAATCGCAGACGTTGTTTTGACAATTTGATTTTGGATAAACTGTTTGTACGTTTGCTAAACAACTGGCTCTTTGAATTTTTTTAAACCCGCCGTAATTGATATGCAAAATATATTGCACGGAAGGGCAATACGTCTATTTCCTGTGAAATATAAATGTTTCCAGGAGGGCAAAACAATTGTTTCCGGCGTGATTCAGTAATTTTCAGGACAAAGGAATAAAGGTTTATCATTTATGATCTAACGAGAAAACGTATTTAGAAATGTTATGTATATTTTTTCAATACTAGTATATTATATGGCAATGGATTTGTCCCATACGACTTGTTGATCGATCCACTTCACTTTGTTGACCTCTTTATAGAAACAAACCTGATCCCACAAAGACCGATAACCACCTTCTTATAATGTTATTATAATCACTTGAAAAAAAATAATCCAATAATCTTGTCCAGGAAAAAAATCTTCAGTGGAACATATATTCTGAACAGCAGACTTTTTGTAAATGAAATAATACCAGAAAATAACCAAGCGGGCTTCAGTAAAGTTATTAAACGATAGACTATCTCCTGACATTATAGTTTCTTCAAAAATCATACTGCAACGTAAATTTTAATTAAATTCTGTGTATTTGTTGACTTTAAACATGCAAATGATACGTATATGGTATGATGAAATGGTTTGTGGTCCAAGATTTACATTATTATGATACATTGTATTTAATATGTTCAAAATATGAACCAAGCTATTCAGTCTACGATAAAAAGAAATGGTATGTCGACAGATATATTTTGGCTAGACAGGAAAAATAATCATGGACTCGATACCGATAAATCTGGAGAGAACTGTCATTTGTTCAATACATTATAAACATTGTACCAAATTTTTTTTTCTTTTTAGTTTGAAATTTTTCCAGCAGCGTTTTTATGAACCTTTCATTATTTAAGATTACAAAACACTGAAAAAAACCTAAAATTTGTTAATATTCTGAAAAGAATGTTTTTCTCCATACTGTGGTTTCATTAATATTCAAGGGTATCAATTTTCGTGGATAAAGTAAAAGTCACAGTTTCAAGGATACATAAATTCGTGGCCAATGACCCTATCAATACAAAATATTAGCAGAAATTGCAGTTCAATGAATATTTAATTTCAAGGATAAACTTAACAACGAAATCAACGAAAATTGGTATTCAACGAATATTGATGAAACCACAGTACTTAGTGGAACGCGTTTATTTACGAAAGTTTTGAGTTGTATTGCAAAAGATATTTGGGAATTGCAAAATGATGCTTGCTTATACTCCAAAGAGTTGTATTTTATCACGTTTAAAGGTTTTTCTGCGTAAAATTTGCTGTACATGAATATCACAAATGTAACACTTTTTGCAAAAAAAAACACGATCTTTTTAGTTTTGAGAATTACCTACTTAGGCCCTCAGAGTCTTTAATTTGAATCGGAACAGTTGAAATACATGTATGTATGTGTGTATAAGTATTTTTCTTTTTGTAGTTCTTACAAGGGCTAATATTTCACCTCACAGGTGAGAAATCAATATATCAATGACACATGTGCTATATTTGTAAAGAGCAATCAAAACATTTAAAATGGTGGTGTTTTGATTCATCGAATAACCTTATTTAAATAAGCGATAATGACAAATCAAAAAGTTTGTTATTTTTGTTTTAACTATATGCACAATCCTACGTGCTAAACAATGAAGCGGAAAATGTTATTATATTACATTAAATTATAACAACTCAATGCATCATTTGCCATAATAGTCCTTTTTGGAATTTTTTGATTGATATTTCAAATTATAAAAATCATAATGGTTAATCGCAATATTTGAAAATCAATATAAGTCAATTTTGAAAAAAGTTATCTAGTGAACTAACGCATAAGGTTCAATCTAACAGGTCTCCGATTAATCAGCTGTTTACTTCATTATATAGTATGTTGAGAGCAAATACAATCGTATAAACGAAATAATAGGTATATATAGATATACAGCTAAAATAATTCCCTTTTTATTTAAGGGAACTTACGTCTGGTCGAATGTTCACTTGGTCGATCTGAAACTAATAATACATCTAAGTTGCTAAACAATACAATGTTTTTAAAAAAAAATTATAACAACATATACAGCCACGTATGATGTGTTGAAATCGGGCTATATGACAGTTTTCTTTATTATAAAAACTTAAATTTGTGGTTGTAATACTTTTACATAAACAGTTAACTAATAATTATTACTATGACGGAGAGTTATCAAGAAAAACACTTTCGAATAGGGAATGAATACCGTATCTAGTTTGTATTGTTTGAATAGAATGAAATGAACATTTGATATGCTGCTTTCAAACATATTTTAATGTTAAGTTCTAGACTATAATATAAAATACAACATAATCTGTACAAAAATAATTTTACATAAAATAAATTTAATTTCAGCGGACAAAAAATTTTGTACTGTAACGGGAAAACTCGCCATTCGATCCAAAAGCCAGGATGTTAACAAACACTTCATGCTGTGATTGGTCAGGACTCCACTCAACGTTTATTTCCTCTGCCATTGTGGAGATTGGTGACTGGATATCAGAACTTCCGTTACTGGAACCAGCCGATACTTGGTACACCATAGGACCGTAGAAACTCGGCGAGAACACGTTCGTCCACTTTATGGAGCAACCTCCTTTATCCAGAAAATATCCTGCTGGTACTCCTAAAACAAAATAAAACATTATGGATATTTGAATTATATGGAGCTTTAACAAAACTGAAACGATGTTTAACTTATTACCCGTCAAGATAGGCGGTTTATCATCAAGAATAATGGAGGTGTTGATTGTAGGACTTTGAAAACCGCCATTGTTGATTGCACGAACGTCCGCAATAAAGGTATCTACCCTCCCTACAAGGTTTATTTTTCTCGATGCACTGTTTCTAAGACCAACGGACTCCCATGGTGCAATTACATTGTCATCCTTTCTTACACGTGTTTCGTAGCTGACGTTTCCTGACAAGTCATCGAAAGAACCCCAAGTAAAATCAACATGGGTTAAATTTGATTGTACTTTCAAATTGGCATTGCCTTCTAGAACAGTATAACGGTTGTCTGGATAAAAAGATAGAGATGACAAATCAGAGTTCGGGGCTTCGTGGTATATTGTAAATGGTCCCGCCTTTTTTACTTCCATTAGCTGTACTTTGTTTATGCATTTGACAGATACTTCTATTTTAGCTCCATGATCAAAAGTCAGATTAGATATTTCACACTGCATTCTATCAATGCTTTCTTGCCAACTTCTTCCCATTGATTCTTTCCAAGGACCTATAGAAAGCAAAACAAAATTAGCAAATTCAATAAATAAAACAGGGTTTACCAATTCATGTACAACAATGAAAAGGTTATACCTTACCAACAGAGCAATAACAGGATGCAAGTTCACTTTCCTCCTCGCTTACATTCCATGTTGCCACCACCCGAGTTTCTCTGACGAGTCTGGTTGTGAATGACTCTGATGAGTTGGATACCGACATGTTTGCCACATGTGTCCTTTCCTTTAGTGTTTCCGAATTCTGGACTCCCACTGTGAAATTACTTATAATAGGCGGGGTATGGTCCAATGTTATTTCTTGTGAAAATTTTGACCACTGCCCCGCATTGTTTCTTGCAACAGCTGTGATATAGATACGACTTCCATGGGGAGACTCCGTTTCTACAACGCCATGATTGAATGAAGAGACAGGTAAAAGAGATTGTATTTGATATCCGCCTTTTGCTGTACCAGCGCCAATTAAAACGTTTTCAATGTCGCTCTCTGGATCCAATATAAAGCTGCATACAGATAGCAATCCAGGATTTATTTGGCGTACTATCAGTGGTGACTGGGTAATTGAAGAAACGCTACATTGTTGAAGCCGTATGAAAATATCTTCTTCCATGATGTCATGTCGACTTGCAAATATAATCTTCAAACTTATCTCGCCCTCATATGTAGACATAAATTGATGTTTTGAAGAATAACTCGAGTCCGCATTCAATGACAAATATAAATTCATGACTTCGTTCCCCAACTGAAAATAAACCATTTTAAAGTGCAATTCTTTCAAAACATCGACTCCTATTTTGTAGATTGTATTCTTTTTCAGGGAAACCACACCGCTTAAAACAGTTGTTCTCGAGTGGAGAAATGGTTTTTGTTTTTCAATTGCAGTTACTTCTAAATATAAATCATCAAATTTTTCACATTGTACTCCAAACGGCGGAGTTGAATCAATTTTAATTGGGTGGGAAGTGACATAAGGGGAGAAGTGTTGCAAGAAATCAGCAGCTCGTACTCTAATGCCGTAGCTTTTGTTATGTTGTAAATGTAGGTTTCTGAAAGTATAGTCATTTGAAAAGAGTACTCTATCAGTTCTATTTATCAGTGTACCGCTCTCTGTTTCTACTATGCTGACTTCAAAATATTTAATTGACGACTGGTGATCTTCAAATCCGTGCCAAGACATTGACAGAGAAGATGTGGAAAACTGATGAAGAGCATTGCGAAATTGTTTAGTATTATATACGACTCCAGGGGTAGGACTGTCAGTATCAACAAGTATTCCGTCGGATATTGCAGTGGTTTCAAGACCCATATTATTTCTAGCGATGACGGTGAAGAAGTAGGTGGTTCCTGGTGTCATTGTTTGATTAACCTCAAAAACTGTAGATAAATTAACCAATGTTTTCCGTATGAAGTCATCACCTACAAATTATATAATATTGATACATATATCAAATAGATTTTAATATAGAAAAAAGTCATCGATTAATACAGAATAAACAAACTTAAGGATATCTAATATATGTACCAAAAGGTCTTGTTCCACCACTGAAGTAATATGTCACTATTTCTCCTTCCTTTTCCGAGAATAAATTTTCCCAACAAACTTTTATTAGTTTCAATGAATCAATATAATCAATATCTTTTAAACAGTGACCTTCTGCCTCGATCACTGAATGGCCTCGTCTTCTCTCAGGAGGTGTTAAATCAACTAAGAGTGGTTTTGAGTGGAATATTGAGAATTCATTCTCCGATACCCATGCCTTGATATAAAGTGTATAATGTTGACCATGACTTAGCTTTTTGAGGAAGGGCAAACAATATACAATATCTTCTTGAAGACCATTATCATACCACACACTTTCTTTTTTTGAATCAAAGATTCCATATCCTGGACCTTCTCCGCTTTCACCGATACTCCATTCATAACGTAAAACCTTTTTCGATCGGTCCTCATCTGTCCAAAACCCCGAAAAGCAGGTGGCGCTTGACATTGTTGAAACAGGAAAAGAAGCAAGTCCAAAATGTACCGAAATGTTCAACATTAATTCAGAAACATTCTGCAGTTCTTTGCATAGTGCGTTAACTTTATTCAGACATTTTTTCCCAACAACTGCACAAGTACAATCGTTATTGCAATAATGAGATATACATGAATGTCTCTGAAACGTTAAGATGCCCTTTGTATGGTTCAAATCACTAGGAACAAGAATAACAGATGCCTTTCCTATAGAACTTCTCAAACCGACTGAGTTTATGGCTATCACAGTTAACACAACAGCATCATTGCTTTTGAGTTTTTTTGACAGAGTTAATGAAGCAGTTTGTCGAGAAGTGTTAGCATGGCGGACACGTTTTAGACCGTCGGATAATTCATTTCCAGAATAGGAACTACTTAAACTAATAACATATTCATGTATCCCCGACTCGTGGTCAATAAATCCATACCACGCAAGTTGTACTCTGGTTTCATTACCAACATTTATCCAAGTCATTGTGTTCATAAAACCACCCAAGGAGGGAGGGGTGGAGTCAATCAGAAGTGTATTCGATATAGCTGTCGTACAAAGACCTGCACCATTACAGCTGGTAACCTTTGCAATGTAAGCGTCGCCATCTTTTAAAAATGTTCCGTTTGGGGACATTAAAGTTATCTGCATTTGACTTCCAAGTTCTTTTGTTTCATAGGCAACATGTCCGTTTCTATTTACTTCTAGAACTAATTGATGTCTTACAATGGAGCTTTCTAAATCTTGGAATTGCCATTGTATGGTGATCAAGGAGTTGTCAAACTGAGTGCCATTGACTAGGGAAACCCCATGGTCTTTTGTAATAAACGTTGGAGATTTCACCGCAACTGGAGGACTTGTATCAATCTGGAACTTAGCAGATGTACGTTCTACTGATAGTCCAACTCTATTGATTGATTTCAGCGTAAAATAGAGATCTGTTGATGTTGGAAGCGACATACCAGTCTTGGTCACTCTGTTTGATAGCATGATATTTTCGTAATCAACATAATTGCAAAGACCGGGGTGTTTCCCTAAACACCACTCGAAATGATCGATTCCAGAATGAGGATCTATAAACCCCACCCATGACGCAGAAACAGAATTACTACAAAATAAGAAGAAATGTTAGTCGTTAACCTAGAATACATTAAAACTCATTAACATTAAACTGTAACGAAAATCGAACATACTTATAAGGCAAGAAAGGTTCGTGATGGCCACTAAATCCAATATGAATTAATCCAGGGACTGGAGGGGAGTTATCCATGATGACGCCATTCGAAGATTTCAAAGAGCACAGTCCAGCACGATTACAAGCTTTAACTGTAGCGTAATATTGTACTCCAGGTTCAAAAACCCCACTCCAAGAATTATCTAGGAAATAATGACAAAAGAAGAACATTAACGATATCCTATTGGGGTTGTTTTGGACGGAGCAGAAAGAAAACACCTATTAAGTTGTGTCATTTATAAATGAAAGTTCTTACTTTTGTGAAGTCCAACAAATCTGGAGGGAAATATATCATATGTGAAAGGTTTTGTACCAAGTCCAACTTCGTAATACTCTATATTTGTGTGAGGGTCAACAAAACCAAACCAATGACAAGTGTATGACTGAATGTCGTTTTGAAAGTCAACATCATTCTAGTTAAGATGAATAGAGAAATTATTATATAAACTGTGTAATATCCTTCAAATGTAGGTCCTATAGAAGGCATAAATAATTACTCAGATATATAATGACAATTCAGTTTATTTTATATCAGCTTTTACAAAATCCAGAAATTGTAAAAGCAATCGAAATATTATTTTTAAAAAACATATACTTAAAGGCATATCCTCAGCCCGTATCATTTACTTCCATTGAAACTAAGACACAACATGGAGATATAATTCCATTAGGAAATTGTATATACTGAGAAATGTGTTACAGATCCCGAGTACTTAATCGGCAGAGACGTTTGATCTTTGTAAACTTGCACAAACATTTTGGTTCTAAGATTTCTTATTTACATTAACCTTTACTTAATATCAAATGGTGGGAAAGCTTTATAGGAAACAAGCAAATATATCAAAAAATAGTCAAATAAACTTTATATGTTTGAAATAACTGTAGGTGTTTTGTATAAAGCAGTAATTAATGTTTGACTCGTGATAAATTGCTATTTGCCAACAGTGATTAAATATACACCAATTTAATTCCTAACTCTCAAATATATTCTTACGATTATCATTCTGATCTAAATAAAATGTACTTACTGCGAGACCATCATAAACAGCACCATTTTCAGGTGGAGACTTGTCAAGTAAAAACGGTTCTGATGCTGCAATCGTATGGAGGCCCGCGTGGTTTAATACCTACAAAGTTATCATAAATCAAAAAGAAAACCTTCATTATACATATTTGAATTAACTAAAATATGTAATGCCTTAAATATTTTACCTTTAGAATTATAAAATATTGGTGTCCATCTCGCATAGATTCAAGCTCCTTGATTACGGTAGACCCCCCTGTGACTGAGCGAAAATCCAAAATGTCCGTGGATTCATTTGTAGAACCCAAAGCCAATAAGGTGTCTTTAATTCCACTTTCTTCGTCAACAAAACCCTCCCACTGGACAAAGAGTTCATGAATTGTTGAAATAGCATCTTTAAGTCCAGGAAATCGTACGAAAATCATTCCTAATTCAGGGGCGGTGAAATCAAGTGTTTTTCCAGAGGAAGTAACTTCTGTGATATGGCCAGCAAAATCAAACGCTGTACACAAAACACAATGAACTCAATTTTACAAATATAAAAATTACATATATGTACAATTATAAGTATACTACCAAATATCTGTCTAAGATGTTGGCAGTACCTTTTACTGTGGCAAAATATGTAATTCCAATATTCAGGCTGATGTTGAAAAACACTACTGACGTCTGCAAACCAACATTTCTGTATTGAACCACATCTTGACCACCGAAAATGGAACCTAAGAAGAAGAAAAAAAACCTTACACATTCTTATTCAAACGACCTTTTTACTAATTTTTTATAGAACACTCACTAAGATTACCTAGAGAGACTTCATATCTAGCTATACCAGAATGTTCATGGCTTAGTTTCATCTCATCATCGTAAAAATCCGACCAATGTATTTCTAACTCGTTTTTGTCACTAATAAAACCATCATTGTTGCTAGAAATCTCTACAAGGCCACCAGTAGGTGGCGATTCATCAATAACGAATCCATTCCCGCATGTGGAAAAGTCCTTTTCCGCTGATGTTAAATGTTTTAGGTTGCTGGAGTTGTTGCTTCCTACAATAGCACATATAAAATAGGTGCCGACTCGTAATCCCTGTGTGTTAAACCTTCCTATCCCATCTGTTGAGGTTGTCGTTTGGAGACAATTAATATCAGCATCGCATGTAAGATGAGGCAATGATTGTTTTTCCATCAGGTACCAAGTTACAACCTTTCCATCTATTCCGTTCATGAATCCGTGTACTCTTCGACCACGCGATACCACATCGATTTCTGCATCATGAACAAGTCTTATTTTATCCCCTAAATGTTGACTGTTTGCTAGTTTGATGATTGTCTTGAAGTTATCTCCCTCGGAATCGATCTCGTGAAGATGTCCAGTTGAAATCTCATTTGGATTGGACTTCGCTTTGAGATTTGTACAAGATGTTTCTGACCGTCCAGATCGGTATATTCCTTTAACACAGATTTTCATGCTTTTGTATCCGTAAACGGGCAACGTATATGGAATGTCAATCTATAAAAAAAGAAACATAAGTAATAAAAGGGTTCTCGATTATATATATAATTGAAAACGTACAAAACTTTAAACGTTAATATTAGTTGTGCTGCATTCTTTATTTTTGTTGTTTTCCTGTAGTGATGTTAAATTTTTTTTTTAATTTATTACCTATAATCTTTCTCGCATAAAATTATAATTATATTACTAGAAAAACTATAACGAAGAATACAGCTAATTATAATAAATATGAAAGAAATCACTTACATCAAATGTATTGTAAGAAGTGTTTAAGGGCATAAGATACCAAGATGTAAGTTGATGATGATCAATTGCTTCATATAATGCCCCAGCATACCCTATAGCATTGTTCGTTTGACCACACCTAAATGCATCAAACTTCACATTTACATCCACTTCTTGGGTATCTCTTACGTTCACATTGAAAGATGCTTCTATCTTATTACCGGAATGAAGCGAATATTCAACCAATATATCTTTCGAAAACTTCCCTTTCAAACACGTCTTCTGAAAGCAAGGTTGTACTAATGCACGATACAGTTGGTTGTTTTGTAAATTTAAATTATTGAGATGGATCTGCATGTTTTTACCAACGTTTTTGAACGTTTCTATCAGTGTCTCTGTTCCATCTTTGTTAATTTTAAACAAAGCTACTTTATAGTGCGTAATCGACTCTGTTTTATCAAATGTCCAAAACACATCTATCGTGTGCTTACTGGACTGAAACCTCTTATTCTCCTGACAGGAAAGTACAATTACAGGATTATTGTTTAGTACATAGAACTTAGGCTGCGGAACAATGGCAACAAATTGTTTATTCATCTCGTCGATCCATACGACATCTTCACTTGTTAGGGCAGTGTCATTTGAAACAGCTGTATATATTTGATTTTCCCGTAATTTACTCTTTACGAAATATACATTTGAGATATTTGCCATTGCAATATCAATTCCTGTTAAATTTTTGGCCCTGCAAGGTGTTCCAATTCGGACGTCTAGGGCATTAAGCACCTCTGCTTTGTCAATGACCGTGAATCCATCGGAAACAACCACGGACTGTACATGACCTGCAACAGTCGCACGAGCAAATGTATAATATTTCTTAAATGGTTTGAGCTGCAAGTTGTTCAAACAATTCTCATCATTTGAAATAGATTTAAAAAATTGAACATCAGCTAATTCTCTGCTAAATCCGAGTCCTATTTCTATTGATATATTTTGAACATGCCATATTCCTTTCCAATCAAAACAAATTTGGTTGGTCTGAAAAGTATAGTCAATATCGTTGTTGGATGATAAGTGTCCGGCCTCTGTTTCAATAAGTATTCCAGATGTTGGTGGAAACCGAGTCGGAAGAAAAAAGGGATCAGTCTGAACTTCTGCAAAATGTCCTGCTATGTTGTAAACGTAGAGGTTAAAATAGTGTTTCGAATCATCATTAGTGTGAAGTTTGAGGACCCTTTCAAGTGGATATTTAAAACAAGATGAAAAGTTTCTAGGACACTTCTCAAATATTTTTGCTTCCAACAGAGGTGTTCTAAATAAATTTCCATAACCTTAAAATAATTGAAAATGAATTAAGTGAAACTAGTAAAAAATGAAATGCATGGATTTATATCATGCATTTCTTCGTAAAGTGTCATGAAATATCAGCCCGATAATGCTAACTTTGTAACTATTCTTAACGAAATCATTTTGAATAATAGTTTTATCAAATATTTGACTCTCTCAAACAATTTTCATCGAATGTTATTTAAAAAACCGAAAAAATATTAAGATCACCTACCTATTCGAAAAAGCACCGAGTCAATGGGTTCCTTTTGTTCTGCCTCTATAAACGTATTTTCAGTCCATCCGACATAGATGTATTTAGGCTCTTGGATAACAGCAATGTTTCCTCGGTATAAGGGAGGCGTCTCATCGATGATTATAGGTCCAAATGAGACAAGGGTTGTAAGATCGGCCTTGTTTTTCACTTGAACAAAAGCATAAACTGGTATGCCAGGATCCAAACCCGAATGCACGATATGATATTCATTGAAATTATTAGTTTCTAAATACGATATTAAGTCTGGACTCATGCTTGCGCTAGATGTTGATCCAAATCCTGTGTATACTTTCTGGATTTGTGATTCATTTTCTTTTAAGATCCATCTTAATTTTATTTTGTCAGATGGAAGATATATAAACCAATCTTCTGAGAAACGGGATAATTTTGTACACATAGCTGTCGAGTATGAGGAATGGTTTGAGTACCGGTATCGCTTTGGTAGGTACTGTACGAGTTGCATAGTCATAGTCGAATTACAAGCGATGTTGCATTGTTCGGTTTTCTGAAGTTTGTATGCCGTTAAGTTTTCAAAAATATGCCAGACCTTATTATCATAACATCCAATAACAGGTTTAACTTTAGCTGATTCCAGATTTAAATCAGTTACCTTGGTGGGCGTCGTGTCACGAAAAACACCATCTGAACAGGCAACCTCTGATGGTTCTAACGCATTGTTGTAAGCTAGCACCGAAACATAATAAAGACCATCGTGTGGTAAATTAACTTTAAGATATGCTTCTGATGATTCATAAAGACTAAGATTTTTTGGCAGGTCGTGAGAGTAGACATTCATCTCTGTTGCAGTAAGGCAGTGCTCTCCGATACCAATGCGGTATTTCATAATTCCACTTTCATGGTCTATGAACCCGTTCCATCTCACAATCACCGATGCTTCGCTGGTATAATCAATATCAGGATATCCCGCAGGTCCCTCAACAACCACTCCTCTCACTGGAGGTGAATCATCAGCAAGAATGTCCACATGTTCAATAGCAACCAGCCGTGCTCCGTTTGTTACCTTCACAGTAAAATAATAGGCCCTGTTGTGTTGCCCAGTGTTGGTGTTATTCTTTATCAGATGGTTGAATTTTACTGTATATAATGAATTTTCGCAGGGTCCAACACTAGGACAGTAGCAATCGACAAAAGAATCACAACTCTGAAATGAAATACACATTATTATACTTTTGAATTACATTGATGTAAGAATGGTTAAAATGACATTTTAGATATTTGTAAAACTTACTCGGTGATTAAAACCGATAATTGAAATTTTGCAAAGAAAAAAAGCTATGTAATACGAAGGTACATACACGGTTAAAAGTTTGTTTGAAGATAAATATTATGAGATATTGGGATTCGCCCAGTCTTAAATTCGACCGCTTAAAACGCGGGCGAAAGGGGTGAAAATAAAACAGGGACAAATATTTCCCTGAATGCAATATATGTTTTGTGATTATTTAAATGTTTATCATGTAACAAAAAACGTTTTGTTGTTGCATCTACAACACCCCCTTGCAACCTCAGATCTCAAAATTATACATCTGTTGTTTGAATAACTATTGTTTTCAATTTATAAAGATTTTATTAAACGCAATAAATTTGATTCAGTGTTTCATAAGATGCTTTAATATGATTACCCTAAATCTAAAGAAATCGCAGCATTTATCCAGAAAAATTGACTTTTAACTTGATTAATTAATGTTTAAACCATTCCAGTTACTAGTATTTAAGATAATGTAAACTATTTTTTATCCGTGCTTTATTTATTCTATTAGCTATCAAAATATTTCTGAAGAGTTTAAGGTATCTACAAATTTCGACTGAGACTGGGTCTATGTACAAAAACTTAAACATATATGAGAAGTCTGAAATGACAGTACGTATATACAATTTCTTGACGCAAAGGCTGTTGCAAACAGTGCAAAAATTTCTTGTACTCTGACAAAGTTGATTTAGTGTATACATACAGAGATGGCAATTCCTTTCTTGATATTTTTGATTTGCATACTATCATTGGTTTATTTCACACTATAGAGAAAATGTTAATGACTTTATTTATATATAGTATAATAATTAAGTACCTTATTTTCCAGAGTATGTACAGCAAGTGTTTTGTAGGCGAGTTCGTTTCCTCCACGTGACGTTCCAAGAAAGTATTCGATTGAATAAAGACCACTGTGGGAGTCGAATGTTTTAAATTGAAGAACCATTTGAGCTAAATCTGTTGAGTTGTGGACAAAAAGTTGCCTAACGCCATCTTTGCTTAACCACACTTCTTCAATATCAGGAACGCTTGCGTCAACATAAAAGGTGATATTTTCTGAAAGTGTGTTTTCCATTAAGTCCTTGGAGGTTATTGTTATAGTGTGCGTTTCTCCATCCTTTACGCCTAAATCAACGCAATACTTTTGGTCAGGAAAGTTTGGAATAGCTACCTCAGTTGACACCTCTTGATTCTCTTTAAACCACGAATAATAAAACGAAGTTATTCCGTGCACGTTTTTTGTTCCTGAAACTGGTAAAATACCTGTTTCTTGTTCATATATTCCTTGGTACACTCCATGAAAGTCCTTCTGAATTTTACGTAAAAGGTTAAATCCATAGTTGTATGAGTTGTAATACCTACCGTCCCAAGACAGGCAACTTCTCTTTCTGTGGGTCTGCCAAGTGTAATTTGTTTCTGGACTTGCAGAATCAACTTTTAAGTGTTTCAAAAAATTTATTTTAATTTCGGACGAGTTGTCAAACATGACAAATCTTCGAGCGGATTTTACATTCCCAGCATTGTCCAAAACCTCCAGGGCAATGCCATAGAGAGCTGGTTCGTGTGGTAATGTTATGTTTGCCTCATCATTAGATACATTATAAGACTGGCCCCTTTCGTCCATAATTAATGTTAGTTTATTTAATTCTTTCACCTCATGGACAGTAATTGCAAAACTCTTGATTCCAGAGGCTTGATCAGGGTTGTGTGGAAAAGGATCGTTCCATCCACGATATTTTATCATTATGTTTGGATCCCGTGTTAGTCGCCCAGGCATGACAAGTAAAGGTTCTATTCCATGACAAGAGAGTGTTTCTGCACAGTGCACTGGTGACGAAGAGTCAAAATGAACACAGACATCTTTTGATTCGGAAACTCGGTTGTATATAACTGCACCAGACGAAGGGTGTACGTTATTTTTGAAATCTTTGTATTTCATATATCCTCCAGCCTGGGAATTGAACGTCAAGCAAAGCCTATAAGAGAGGATAATTTTAAAAAGACAAATAAGTTAAGTTCTGAGACAATTTGTAATTTAAAAAAAATGCAAACACAAATACCTCTCTCCGTCTTGCATGAACCATGTCGTTTGATTGGACAAAATGCCCTTACAGTCAATAGGAGTTTTCGATTTGGGATACAAATCTCCAATGTTCAAAGTACATTTCGGTGTACCTGTTAGTGGCTCTGTTTGGATATTTGTTTTCCTGCCTGAAAAAAGTTCTAATTTTTAAATCAAATTTTAAATTTTAAATCAAATCAACCTGTTTGAGATTTATACAAGCTTGGTAGCATTTTTTTTTAAAAAAGAGGACAACAGATCTTAATGGTCACCTGAGTTCCATAGCCAATACACAGACCTGGCGATGTATCTCATACATTTATTTGCATGTAGTTTATAAGCTTCATTCTGAAGAGAAAAACTAATGTATTGTAATGACCATCCCTTCCCGTTCCTGCAATATTGCAGTCACCCGAGTTTTATAGGAATGAGACTCAATGCGACAAAGGGGTATTACTGGGACTGGCCAAGTGCTTCTTGAAAAAACGTAAAATCTTTAATTCAATATTAAAATGTATTAGTTACATGGTCCCATGTTCCATGTAACGATTATATCTTACCGACGGGTGCGTCTTTTTACCCCAATGAACCCCAATGATACCCCAATGAACCCCAATGATACCCCAATGATACCCCAATGAACCCCAATGATACCCCAATGAACTTTGAAATACCCAAATAATACTAAGTATGTTCATAATTGATACACTTAATGAATTTTATGTAACAACATGTTACACAAATGAAATTTCAACTACGTGCCGTTTTTTCACCGATTGGGCCATATCTTGTAATGGGAAATGATTAGAATTTTTTAAGCTAAAATTTGACTCAAAGATTGTTTGTGACCTGTAATTATGTCCTGATGTGAGCTTTGGTCATTTGTGCTAGTTCAACATAACTTTAAGAAAAAGAGACGTATCGATTCTCTTCCATTAGAGAAAGACTTCAGTTTTGATATTTTCATTTGTGAGCTTGCTCGCAGTACCTCAAGTTTCGTAAAAAAAAAAAAACCCAAACATGATAAAAGTACATTGTATAGATGTATTAAATTATACAAAACATATCCCCAATATTAATAACACAAGGCACCTTTAACGTGTCGGGTCTGATGTATAGATACTAAGCCAGTAAATTGAATATATAGAGCACTGAAAATGGCTAACAACGCGAATTTTCACAATTTCAATTTTTCGTGTCGCTAGCCATTTTTTAGTGCTTTATATACGAGCGGACCCATATACGAGGGTTTTTGAGTAATTATTGAGACATTTTCTCTTATTCGTTTAGGAACAAAGATTAACCCTTGAAATTTCACAACTATTTAAATAAGGATAAAGTTTATTGATGTGAAAAGTTTTCTGTCTACGGCATGATTAGATCATCCCTAGTTAGCTGTTCAACGTGCCTTGGACCAGTGACCGGCGCAAGTTCTGCAAATTTTTAGCAACGTCATTTTAACGCTTCTCATTGCTCCTGTGTTTTAAACACCTTACAAACGAACAGAAAGAAGACTTGTTCTTTATTTCTCATCCTTTGTTTTCAATTCAAGATGTCATCATTTACATTTTCTCTCATTCTTGAATATTGTGGAAAAAATTTCGGGTTATTTTTAAACAAAAGTCAAATTACTGTAAATGTCTCCTTCAGTCATTTTGTACATACATGCAATCATTTTAGAACTGTTGACAAAAGTTATCGTGTAAAAAATGCTTGATATTTAGTCCCTTTGTTTTAATTCTATTAAAACCATCAGTAAAAAAATATATGACGAACTGAAGCTCTCTATCCCTTGTCATCGTATAGTCTTTGTTTAAGCAATTGCTTGGCCTTAAAAGGTCTTCTTCTGATATTTCAACCAGTTTGAAGTAATACTATATTCGCTGCGCCGCCTTGACGTCAAAATTCAATGTAAAGTCGTTGTCAGATTTCTATTGCTTGGTAAATATATTTGTACCATATTCGTATTTCAACTCAAACATCAGAGAAACTTGGTCAAAAGGTAGTCGCAAAAATTGTAAAATAAACATATATTATTTGATTTCTTATAACATTAACTGTAAGTGTACGGGTACTTAGAAAGGGGTATTCTCTTTTGAGAAGTGGACAGACATAGCCTAAATCCACTTCTCTTCGCAAGCCCTCATATTTTGATTCTTTGTTTGTATTATGTATGGTGATCATTTAATAGTGAGGGAGATTGGTTAAAACAAACCTAATTCTTGTGTTAGATATGTTGGGTTTTATTTATCAGATATATTAATTCATACTGATACCAAAATCATCTTTTTGTTTCAAACACATAATTTGAGCATTTTTAAAACACATTAATAGTTAGGTAAACATGTTGGATGTTTTATTGTTTAAGAAAGTATATAGAAAACTCCTTAGTCTAGCTACAATTATAGTTTGTTCGAATGATGTATAAAATAATTGCATTTTCAAGTTCCTTGCTGAATAATTTTTACATTTTTATTCCGTATGTAATATTTGTATTGAGGAAACCCCTTTAAGATTTAGATATGTATGGCGAGAGAGAGAGAGAGAGGGGGGGGTGCCGGCAAAAGGTCACTAACCGTGTTTTTCGTTAATTGGGTGAGATCAAGAGCTGTTAATGAGGCGTGACAACCCTGATGCTTTGATATCAATATACACCTTCAAGGATACTGCATATAAAACTATACGTAATTGAAAATAATTAAAAACTGGAAAAATCATTAATTATTAAAATATTTATCAAACATTACCCCTTTCATTCAATTTTGTTTTGGTTTGCCCTGCTTTTTCGAATATTCGAGAAAAATACATAAAACCTTACTACTTTAAGAAACCTTCCTATTTCAAATTTATACCGTTGTTAAGTTACATGATAACTTCAAATCTATTCAGATTCAATATTTATTGAACGTTTTGAACCTGAGAGAATTTCATATTTTTAAAATATTTTTGTTAATATCTTACGTAGATTTACATACGGTATATGTTACATGTTAATAATATTGTACACTGTTAACTAACTCTCTCTCTCTCTCTCTCTCTCTCTCTCTCTCTCTCTCTCTCTCTCTCTCCATGATCTCTCTCTCTCTTTCCATGATCTCTCTCTCTCCAAGATCTCTCTCCATGATCTCTCTCTCTCTCTCTCTCTCTCTCTCTAATATATATAAGTACATTCATTGCACACAATTACCTAAAAGAAACATTTTTTTTTAAAAATCAGACCCTCTACTACGGCGGCGTGGAAGGGCCAGATGAGAAAAAAAATTAATCTTATTCGTTCGGACGAATTAGCTATTTGTTCGGACGAATAAGTTATTTGTTCGGACGAATTAGGATTTGTTCGGACGAATTAGGATTCGCTCGGACAAATAAATTATTTGTTCGGACGAATTAAGATTTGTTCGGACGAATTAGCTATTTGTTCGGACAAATATGTTATTTGTTCGGACGAACTAGGATTTGTTCGGACAAATAAGTTATTTGTTCGGACGAATTAGATATTTGTTCGGACGAATTAGGATTTGTTCGGACGAATTATGATTTGTTCGGACAAATAAGTTATTTGTTCGGACGAATTAGGATTTGTTCGGACGAATTACGATTTGTTCGGACAAATAACTTATTTGTTCGGACGAATTAGGATTTGTTCGGACGAATAAGGCTTTGTTCGGACGAATTAGGATTTGTTCGGACAAATAAGTTATTAATAGTGGTACATGTATGAGAGAGAGAGAGAGAGAGAGAGAGAGAGAGAGAGAGAGAGAGATGTCATAATCATGGATACATAAATGTGAAAAGTCTAATCAGTTAACATGATCATGCGCGGATCCAGAAAAATTTACCGGGGTGGTGGTGGTGGTGGGGGGGGGTCTGATAGATAGTTTTGTTTGCGGGGTGGGGGTGCAAGGCCCCCCGACCACCCCGGCTCTAGATCCGCGTATAGATGTACATGTATGCCAACTCTAGGCAGCGCAGGTTTTTTCTTAACTAACTATAAGTTTTATTTCGCGCAATGCCAGAAGAAATGATTCCAATAGTCATAATTATATGATTCCGCAGGTGGATTTCGATTGTCGATGTTTATATTGAAAATATAGTCATTCTCCTGTTTACTTGGGACGCTGGACATACGAAATTATCTTTCGCCTTAACTTTATACATATACATGTATACGATCAAAGTTAACTGATATACTTCGTGGAATTGTAATAATCGCACAGTTACTTTTAAAAGTGACTTATAAAACAAGCTAATTTTTACTTATACTTTATAATATAAAGTCAGCAAAATATCACAACATCCTAACTATAATGCAAAAAAGTAATAAAAATAGAATTTAATGATAAAAATACTTATTGTCCGTCAAATAGACCTCTGCTGACGTATTTGCATGTTAAAATTATCATATGGCTTTGTAAAGTTTTCCTATGTTTGGAATCTTAGGAGCGCAAATAAAAACATTATCAATAATCATAACTGATTGAATAATCATAACTGATTGAATCAAGTTATGGGGAAAATTAAAATAATTGGACGATTTAAGGTGAAATAAAAGCTTACAAAACAATTGACAATTTTATACAATATTTTCAAAAGGTTGTATTTCATTTTTCTTAACTATTATTGAAAAATGTTGTTTATGAATCATACTATCGTAAACATCTGACGCCTATTTTCATCGGTCGAATGCGGCATCCAGGTTATTTATAGATAAAAACTGCATATGATGACGACTAACTTTGATTTTGTATCGACGATTTTTGATGCTATGTCTGATTTTAAAAATGAAATAGATTCAAAGTTGACTAATGAGACAACCATTAAGGTTAACATTAGTTTTAGACTATCGAAAACCCATGGCACCATGATAATATAACTCCAATCCTTTAGATAGATAGAGTTTGAAAATTGAGCTTGACAGCACAATATGTCAGATATTGCATACATGTCAGATAGTATACATGTAACACCTATGTCTATATTATTAACAATTTATCATTTGAAGGAAAGGGGTGGCTTGACCCCCCCCCCCTTTCATCTACATCATTACCAGAGCAGATACATGTAGTCTAAATATACATGTAGTCTTTATATTATAAAGTATAAGTAAAAACTAGTTTGTTTTATAAGTCACTTAAGTAATTGTGCGATTATTACAATTCCACGAAGCATATCAGTTAACTTTGATCGTATACATGTATATGTATAAAGTTAAGGCGTAAGATAATTTCGTATGTCCAGTGTCCCAAGTAAACAGGAGAATGACTACATTTTCAATATAAACATCGACAATCGAAATCCACCAGCGGAATCATATAATTATGACTATTGGAATCATTTCTTCTGGCATTGCGCGAAATAAAACTTATAGTTAGCAAAGAAAAAACCTGCGCTGACTAGAGTTGGCATACATCTATACGCGGATCTAGAGCCGGGGTGGTCGGGGGGCCTTGCCCCCCCCACCCCACAAACAAAACTATCTATCAGACCCCCCCCCCCCCCACCACCACCACCACCACCACTACCCCGGTAAATTTTTCTGGATCCGCGCAGTATCATGTAAACTGATTAGACTTTTCACATTTATGTATCCATGATTATGACATCCTAATTCGTCCGAACAAATCCTAATTCGTCCGAACAAATATCTAATTCGTCCGAACAAATCGTAATTCGTCCGAACAAATAACTTATTCGTCCGAACAAATCGTAATTCGTCCGAACAAATAACTTATTTGTCCGAACAAATAAATTATTTGTCTGAACAAATGTGTAATTCGTCCGAACAAATCCTAATTCGTCCGAACAAATAACTTATTCGTCTGAACAAATCGTAATTCGTCCGAACAAATCGTAATTCGTCCGAACAAATAACTTATTTGTCCGAACAAATAAATTATTTGTCCGAACAAAAATGTAATTCGTCCGAACAAATCCTAATTCGTCCGAACAAATAACTAATTCGTCCGAACAAATCGTAATTCGTCCGAACAAATCGTAATTCGTCCGAACAAATAACTTATTCGTCCGAACAAATCGTAATTCGTCCGAACAAATAACTTATTTGTCCGAACAAGTAAGAATTTTTTATTTTTTCATCTGGCCCTTCCACGCCGCCGTACTCTACATATTTTATACAAGTATTGTATTTTATATATAGAGGGTCTGAATGTTTATCAAATTGTTTGTTAATACTTGTAGCAGAGTAATTCTGGGCAATGAATGCATAAATTAGATTAGAAGAAGTCCCGGGGATCTATATACTTGGGGATGGGGTGGAAAGGAGGGGGGGGGGGGCGATCCTGTCCTCAAGCACCAGTGTCCATTTTTACCTAGTATATTTTTTGTATTGTTCACCATTATATGTGCCATAAGACGTATGTCTTTTGCAATAAAGAAATTGAATTGAACTAGGAAAATTTCACAAGGTGCAAAGAAAATTAATATTTACCATAAAAATGTACAACAACGATCACATTGGATAAAGTAATTGACCGACAGTAATTAATTAGTAATCGAAAACACAATATTCATTGGGTGATTAACTACATTTTAACATAATTCTGTCCATTGTTAATATAGGGTTGATTGGGGTACATATTTGGATTTATTGTAGCCTCAGTGGGGTTCATTATGTACAGTGGGATACATTTGGATATCAATTACTATAACGCTTTTTTATTTACATTCATTCAATATTTTCTCATGATAACCTTTTTATCGAACATCCGATTTTGTTTTAAATTATATAACTCATTAACGAACAAACAAGTTAATTCAATTTGCGCATATTTGAATACACGCATAAGCATTCTCTGACATAACTGCCCATTTTAGTTACGCTCTTTTAAATCTGAACAGTCATTCATGCACCTTTAAGTAATTGGTTATTTTAGCTAGTGTTTTTACAGACTCTTCCATGTTTATTATGGTTATCTTTTTTTAAAACTTCATTTACACCCATTAAACTTGATTCTTTAAAACAGATTAATTTACAGCCATTCGTAAGAATATTTCTAATATTTCTGCAAGGCAGAGGGTTTTGGTCAACATATTTATCTTGCATGTCGACATATTAGATAGAAAAATAACTTGCACACAAGGGGCAGAGATATGCCACCATACACAAATGTCAAAATTTGAAAACTTCATTTCCGCCCTACAAATCTCTAGAATCCAGGAGCTTCCAAGGGCGAATCTACAAATCTTTAAAAATTCTAAATACTTTTAATAAAGAAATTTCACAAAAGTAAAAAATTCGAAGACTTCTCCGTACAAAATATCTATAATCCAGGAGCCTCCAGCCTCAAGGAGGCCCCAAACCCCCTGCCTAAAACTGACACCCCCTAACTTCAAATCCTGGATCCGCCCGGCCATGGAAGTTGACGTCGACTTTTCAGGTCAAGATCTACGGGTGCTTTCCATTTAATCGGCTTTGCCGGATTTTCTGGTGTTGCCTTCGTCGCCGATTGCTGGCACGCGCGTCGCCGATGAGCGATTGTGGCAACGCAATATAACGTTGCCGATTAGGAAACAATATGACGTCGATGTTATCATATTCTACAAAACCAGAATTTCCAAAACTACAATTTGTCTCACTACATTGAAAGACATTGAAACTGCAAATAGCCAAATTTTTTGGATCAAATTTTAAGATAGGTAACAGTTTTTTAAAAGCTGCAATCGTCATCGTTTGATCATTGTGACGTTGCCAACCGTTCCATTAACGTCAACGTTTTCTGATAACGTCGCCGGCGAGACAACGTAAATGGAAAGCGCCCTTAATAAATGATTCCCGAGTATCTTTTTGGTGCTGGAACCATTATGACGTCATAATTGATTTGAGGAATCTTTTCCCGGATTTTACGGCTTTAAAGTAATTATATAGAAAATAATATTTTGACATTCAATATTAAATCACGGGAAAAGTAATCCCGGTACCTATATTCAATTTGACATCATTTTAAAGAGGAGGTCAAGAGCTTGTTTAGTGCCGTTTTGGAGAGACTGTAGGCATTCTAGATATAAATGGACAAAACTCCGAGATATGTTGCTTTTATCCTTCATACTTCATAGAAAATGGTTGTTTAAAACAAGATTTTTTTTGCGCTTACCAAAAATCTAAGCCCTGGTACACCCTATGAAACAAAGATATTGTTATGAAGCATCATTAAAAGAAATTATATCTTGAATTTCATAAACCTGTAGGCACCTTTCATTTACTAGATCTTGACCTTGAAATAATTTGACGACATACAGTCGGAGATCGGAGTTGAACGTCGCATACCGAACTGTACGTCATAATAGCCAATGCTTAGTGGAAAGGGATGCGTAATAACAATTGAAGATTGTCGGTGGGGTGTGTATAAATTTTCATGAACGCGGATGTTTAAGGCGAGTTAACAATTGGACTGATACTTTGGATCAAGCAAATCTGATGCAAATAAACACGCATACGCTAGCGTTTGATAATTACATTTTTATACCATGACAGACATCTTCCCAATTCAAGAGTTTCTGATCCGCTTTGCTATATATAAACCGATTTTTGAGAAGCGTTGCGGATCAGAAACCCTTGAATTGGGAAGATGCACGGCAGATTGGTAGTTAATACTTATACTTTAATTATAAACAGTGAACGGATTGTGTTCTACGTCTTTACGAATAAATGATGAATGCAGAGAAAGGAAAGTTGAATGAGATAACCCCTTTCTCCACAATTGCTTTTTATTTTTTGCTCCCCAATTGCTTTAAATTCTTATTTGGGACAGTAATAAAAAATTATAGAGAAATTTGACATTGGAACAAATTGTATATATCATCCATTTCAGTGTGGATTTTTTAAAACCCTGCCAGCTCCTCTAATATTCAGCCATGGCTTGGATTTTTTATTTTAATTTTAAAAAAGTTTTTAAAAAAAGAATTAAGAAAACTTTCGGTCAAAAATGAACAAAAACAAAAAGGAAAAAACCCCTTGATATTAATTATATAAATGTCCGGTGTTTATTCACATGCTTGCGCGGAAGATCTTTTAACTATGCACACATTTAGTTTCATTGGGGTATTAATATTTCAAAGTTCATTAGGGTATCATTGGGATATCATTTGGTATCATAGGGGTATCATTAGGTGTATTTGGGTATCATTGGGGTAACATTGGGGATCATTGGGGTTCATTGGGGTATCATTGGGGTTCATTGGGGTATCATTGGGTTCATTGGGGTTCATTGGGGTAAAAATGGGCACCGCTTACCGACTGTCTTTTTTTAATGATAAAAAAGTAAATAAAACAATGGAAAATCAAGCTTTTATAATAATATTAGGCTATAAGTTTCAATCTGAGTACGAAACATGACGTCATAATGCTCGAAAATGACGTCATAATGCTCGAAGGGGATAATATTTTCTACTGACTATGTATGGAATATACATAGCCCCCACGTGACTTCTGTTAGATAATGATTTTCTTACAATTTAGCAGGAGGTAAGATATATACAGATATTCCACCTGCCAGATGGTTATTTCAATGTGAACTAGCTGTCGTTACAACCTGGCAAGGCAACTTTTTATCTAACTGCCAGCATATTCTACCTGGCTATGCTGCTTGGTTTAACAACTTGGTTAAACAACTTGCCACTTGACCACTTGCATCCAACTTGTCATTCCACAGTATTTACCTCAATACTAACTTTCTACCAATTCCAATGTTAAGCGATTCTTAGAGAATGTACCACAATATATTATTTTTCTATACAACACTTCTGCATTCAATAATTAACATAAGGATTGTTTCACTAACAGAGCTTCAACCTTGATTATTTATCCTTGGAGTTCCTAGACACTGCATATTCTCTCATACAAATATGAGACAACCCATATAGTGACAACATTTGTCATTTATCCAAAAATCATTGCACCACACATCAGTGATTTTGACTAACCAATTATTACTTTACTGTTAACAAGTCTATCTGACTATTTAGTAACGACAAAAACTGCAAAGTTTTAAAGGCGGCCTAGAGTCAAAACCTTTATCCCGGGGGACATGAATTTTATAATTTTGGTAGATAACTTTCTTGTCTACATAACTATGAATTCAGTTTGTCTTTCAGATGTGCAGAAGTAGGGAAGAAGATTTTTGAAAAAATGTGATTTTTTTCTGCCCTGCCCCTATGGCCCCTCTGGGGCAAGAGTAATGAAATTTACAATTTATGTTCCCCTTATCCTAAAGATGCATCATACTAAAAAGGTCTATTGTTAACACACAACACACCAATAACAACAGATCACCCGAGTGACCCAGGTGATCTAAAAAGATCAAGTCTAGGAAACTTTTAATTTGGTGAGTCTTTGTTGAGGTGTATTTCAATGAAACGTTAGCATGCTCTCATAAAAGTGTATGACCAACATTTAAGTTTTACAGACGATTGCAATGACCAGGGAAATAGAATTTACCTGTAACGTAATTGGACTGGCTTTTGTATACCAATATCTTTTTAGGACACATTGGCGCATTTAAGAACAGATAAAGGCTTTGAAGTGTATTGATCGACGAATTGAAAGATTACAAACACTTCATTTTTTAAAAACATTGAGATCGAATTTTAAATATAAATTCTAGACTTGTCAGTACATGTGCACATATCTATGAAGATTTTTTTAATTGTACACCATAATAAAGAAAATACATAGGACATTTTTTGTTGTATGGGATTGAATCGATACTTTTTAATATTTTTTAAAAAATGAATTAATACATAGCTGCTGTACGTGTTGTAGGTTAAAGTAACACTAAATCTGAAGGTGGTCCAAATATTTAATGAACTAACAACCGTTCTTAATTTGGTATTTATATTGAAAGTATGAAAAGCTGCGAGAAGGCAGTCGGTTATATGATACACGTGTGAATGTAAATAATATCCGTGTGTCCCTGCAGAGTTGTTATGAACGTCTAGTTCAATCGGGCGATTTGTCTTACTACGCAGCTTAGCTTAAAAAGAACATGTAGTTGAAAGAGACCAATAGAGAATTGAAAAAATAATCCTAAGAAGTGCAATATATTAATTAAAACATCTTGCAAAGTGTTTCTTTGTATTTTAATAGTTTTTCAAATACATGTATAAAAGAATTCAACTAAAAAGGAAAAATATTTTTGCGCTAGTACGTATCGAGTATGAAGTCATGTTGGTAATTGGAATCGTTTTACTTAAAACAAACATTTTGATTTATTCTAATTTTCAATAAATGATATTATACTACTATATTAAAATAATAGATTCGAATTTTTGAGCTTTAAATACTACTTTATTAAAATAATAGATTCGAATTTTTTAGCTTTAATACCGGAAATCGGAAGAGTACTGCCATTTGTTTTATATATTTTAAACATTATTGGCACTTGAAGATTGCCAATTTGTTTTTATTTTTTCTCAATCAAGCTTCGCTAATTAATAATCAACGAAAATTCCCTTAAAAAGTCCGGAAATCATGTGGATTTTTTGGATTTTACAATTTTGCGCATGTGCATTACATTCACGCTAAATCACGGGAGGATTTTTAGTTTTTGTTTCCACAATATCACATTTGCATGGATACAGAAACGATATTACAAATACGTGTAAATTTTCATTGAAAATTTGTCAGATATATATATTCTGTTCATCAAAGGAAAAACGGGAAATAACTCTAACTTATGAAAAATCCCGATTGTTCCGAATGTTAAGTCGAAGCGACTGAAAACGTTACTGGAGAAAGTGTTGAATTCTTGATTGATATGAATTAAATTTTTAGTTGAAAGGTATTTACAGCCTCAAAATGGTTTATTATGAATAATTGGACTTCATTAATTTTCTTAAAACCCCCCCACCCCCCCCCCCCCACGGATTAAGATTTTTATGATTTGAGAAAGAAAAAATTGGTAGGTAAGATTTTTTTCTTTTGATAGTATAGGTATCCCCCCCCCCCCCGGATTAGGACTTTGATGATTTTGGGAATTTTTTTTTTAATATTTCTGAGGATCAGTGTAGTCCTCCCCTCCCCCCTTTCAATTTGCTTCCGACGCCAGTGTTTTGCTACATTACGGGTATATGTGAGGCAGTTTTACTGTGGTATAGGCCTGTCCCGAGACACAGTTAAATTATTCTAAATAAGCAGAGTGTAGTGAAATTAATAGCATTATTGTAGGCTTAAAGATTTGTTATGTAAACAATACGGTGTGTCGATGTATTTATTTCGTAAATGTTCGATATCATATACAATGTCAACCCGTGCACACACGGGTCAAAGTCTAGTTAATTTTCAAAATTTAGCTTTTGGGTTCCTAAATATTTTAAAAGCGTATAACATATGAGATATACATGAGTTTATGAATGTTTTGGGCTGATGTACACAACTTCTTTCATATTTTTCATATGTCTTTGAGAGGAGTTTTCATGCAATCAAATATGTTTTCATTTCAAATATATTTTGTTCCGAAAAACAATTAGTTTACCGCCGGTTTTTTTACGCCTGCGTCAATTTTTGTCCTGTTTAGACATGGGTGATATATACTAGTATTTTCACGAACAGGGTTTACGTGCAAATAAACGAGAACTTATTATGATAATAAAATAACTGTGAATTTGTAAAAAAAAAATATATATATATATATATAAATTACAGTTATTGTTTCAGCAGTTTGGACTTTGATGCGATTAACAGAGAAGCAATACAAAATCTAAAATCGATATAGAATTTTCACACTTACCATAAATATTTTCTTTGTAGAGCAAAACTTCTGCGTGAACTACACCAAAATGATATTCCTGGATGTGTGTCGGTTTCTCTGGCAAACCTTTGGGGGTCTCAAACGCCGTAATGAGTTTGAAAGACATTGACTTCGGCTGGAAGTTGATGTAGGTCGACTCCTCATTTTGACACTCACCGTGTGATGTAGAATTACCTACCTCGCCTCTATCACTTTCAGCCCCAATGCGACATGTCTCAATATGAGGCTTTTTCAAAACTATAAAGTAGCAAAATAAAACCATTTTAAAAGGCTATTGTTCCTACCTGAAGGCTGTTCAGATTATTAAGTATAATATAATTGTCATTTTTTCATGGCAGTCCCTTAATAACTCAGAACATGATTCTTGCTATAAATTAATATGAAGATGTGGGAAGGGGGGGGGGGGGTAGGCTCAAATTCCCATTTGGTTAAGTCGGGAAAAACAATTCCGTATTCAAAAAAATTTCCGATAAATCTATTTGATAATGTTATAATACAAGTTTGCTAAAGCACAATTTATAACCATATTCAGTTCTGAATATTTAAGAACAATCAATAAGGAAAACGAATGAGAAAAGTTTTGGTGGGATCGAACCCACAAAAAACAAGCATAGTTCGATCAGGTTACTTAGTGTTTGGTACTTTAACCACTGAGCCAATTAAGTCACAATAATAGGGTTGTTTAAATGATACATGCGACTATGGTCACGAATTTAAGGACTTGTATTATTTTCCAAAATCGTTCGATTGTTGAGATACAAATTGATATTTTTAATGTGTAATGGGTCATCTCTCCACGTTTTTGTTGATTGAAAAAGTTTTGTTTTCCATTAGGTCGTATTAAGACTATAACAAAATATGGAGCACAGACCAAATCTATAAAAAAAAATGACATGGAAGTTCTAAAAAAATGACAATTTTTCGAGGTTTTGATAGGCATACGTCAATTTAAATCAACATATTCAAACAGTATTAAAGCTGCTTGGTCCGATTTCATATCAATTTTTATGCACGCTTTTAAACGATGGCTATGCTTAGTATATGTATAATAATAGACATTGCAGTAGTTTTACCTGTCAATTATGCCAAATTTCAATGAAGAAAATTACGTACAAAATTTGCTAACAAAACAAACGACATTAAAAAGGTACCTCGTTATTTCGCCTCATGTTGAATTTCACCCCTGACGACGAGACGGGTATAGTTGTATTACGAATTTGAAATCGCCTTAAATAAAGGTCGAATTGATCAGACAAATTACAAATAAACATGTGTACGTTTTGTTCGCTAACATTTCTAAAGTCTGCTTTCTTTACAATCGATGCATAGCATGCGGGTTGAATAACCCCAATCATTCGGGGGACGAAACCAAGGGGTTTCCTTTCTAAACATTCCCGTGATGCATTTTGGTTTGTTTTTTCGTTTGCCCAAAGAGAAATTATTTTTATTTACTTTGAATATTTCTTACTTTGAAAGGAGACTGATTCTGCTGGTGTAAATAGGAGAAAGTCCATAACTTTTTAAGATAAATGATTTGTATGAAAAAAAATTTGATACTGTAATTACAAGAAAATCGGACCAAGCAGCTTTAAGTATTAAACAGTTTTGAATGAATTTTTAACATATTATAAGATATTTTGATATTATAATTTAACAGTATCTTATCTGTCCTTATATATGCATTTTTATGCCTTTTCCACCAATCATCAACGATCTGCATTCATTTCAATTTGACTTACGCTCACAACGAGCAGGATTGGAAGAGGACTTGTAGAAATCAACGCTACAAACACAATTTTTTGCCAAGTGTCCGACGCACGTTCCGGGCCAACACCAGTTCTCCTTCCACGAGCAGGTTGCTGTAAGTATATTATTATAACGATATTAAATTCTGTTTCATGTGATGAGCATTATTGCAAATGTTTTGTTTACAATGATAGTGGAAATGAAAATGATTGTTTAGAGAGGTTGTGGAAATGAGGGGGAGAGTTTCTGCGAGATTTTCATTTTTGTGTGTTATATAACATAATTAATTCCGAATGTGGAAAAGGCAACCTTCGCAAACTTTCCTGTCTGCGTTTGGCCAGTAGAGGGAATGTTCAACTGTTGAGCCTTGGTCTTGACATTTAGTACACTGGTAGTCATAAGTGTTTGTACAAGTCGTAGTTACACAGTGCTCTGGGAGATGACAAGCTACAAATTATTGAAATACATAGTACATATACGTTTGTATATTTCTTGGATATTGTGAGTTTGATTTCCGTTTGATAAACAATGTTTACATGTATATGTGAATAGCAAAATCAACAATTAAAGAATCATGACTTCAGTTTAAGGTAAGCCAACATATACCGTTTGGCGGTTTGCTTTTTCTTTAAGTATAACTTTTAAATAAAGCCTTGCTTATTGTTAAAATACCATGTAATTCACAAATGAATGGTCTATTTTGACCACACGATTCATCATTCCATGTCCAAGAATGTTCGCTACGCAGTTCCAAGCAATCCTCGCTATCATCGTTATTCGGTTCGCCTGGAGAGAATTTATTTTGAAAAAAAAATACTATTGTCAATTGTCAATGTTTGATTTGATCAGATTTTTTTTTCAATAATATCGACTACTATAAACAAAGTTCTTGTTTACTATTAGTAATAATGCCTTATGTTGTAAAATACTTTTTATGCCATTATTTTCCAACAATAATTTCAAAAAGAGAGTATGTATAATATAGATTGCAAGCAACAGTAATCATTGAAACGTGTTTTATGTTTGCACCGTTTATAGAATGATGTCACTGTATAAAAAGCAAACTCAATTTCCAAAACAAATAAAAGCACGAAGACCAAAGTTTACTTTAACTATATAAGAATACTTATAAGGAGTGTTTACCCATACACATCGAAATTGAAATTAGAACTATATACGTTTATCCCCAGATTCTCTTACCTTTATCCCAGTTTGTATAATAGATGACATCGCCTTCATCCCAGTACCAACTCCCTTCTCGCAATCTATCATTCCCACCGGTCCAAAGATGACTCACTCCATTTGCAAGTGCTACGAGTTTTAAGAAAGTTTTGTTCGTTATGTTAATCAGAAGATTGATGAAAGAATACATTCTTAGGACATTATTGGATTCAAAACTAAATTCTTAGTATAAAATATAATTTGTTTGAATATGGCACTGCAATAAAATCTTTACATCTACCGAGTATGATTCCCTCTATTTCTTATAGTTAATTCATAACTCTATAGAAACAGTCATGCAGACTGAAATCTACATGCCCCTTTTATCGATTAGTCCAAATCTACAGCAACCTAAGAAAAACCAAGGATTGCACAAAATATTCATTATGATATCAGACAAAAACCCCATATGAGACGATTTGACTGTTTCTTGTAGCTAACATCCTGATGTACATTAACAGTAATTTAGTGAATTTCACTTAATTTTTACAATAAATGTATTAATTTGTTAAAAGAAAGATGTAAATATAAACAGTAAAATGAAATCTTTGATGTTTCATGCGGGTTATGAAGGTAGCGATCCAAAGAAAACATTTTATTGTTTTTAAAAAAGAAACAAATTTATTATATTTTTTATAGCTAAAATATGAGTTAAACAAAAGCCTTTGTATATTTACCTTGTATGTAAATCTGTTTTCGGTTATCTCTTATACCAACGAGAAACCCGCCCTGTGCATGGCATGTAGAACGCGCACTACTCCAGGTACTTGGAGAGTTGAGAAATGTTATGTAACAATAATCTTCATGTCGGTAATTCCATCCAGGTTTACACACAAAGTTGTACGCTGTACCTGCAAGCAACGATAAACCTAATACTAAGCAGTTTCACCATTAAACAAGAAATTATATATTGACGCAAGCGTCAAATGGGCCGCAAAAATATAATTGTTGTATGAATCATTGGTTGTTTACTTAAAAACACACCACAAAGAAGAAGATAAGAGTTGGTTGCTCTAATATTTATGGTAAATTTTAATATACCTTCAGCAACTTGTTTTGAAGTTTAACATTTTACGTTAATCATAAAGAATCGATTTCGTCACTTTAAGCATTTCTAACGGAAATTGCCATAGTATGAGAATGGAGAAGACGCTGCATGATTTGTACGTTACTCTAATACAAAGTTCATCATTTTTCTCCTGGAGATTATGTATTTTAAACCATTTTGGTTTTTTGTTGTTGCATTGTATTGAATGAATGCATTAGTTCAATATATGATTTCAAGAGACCTCATACTAAAATAAAAAGAGGCCCAGGGGCCACATCGCTCACCTGAGCAACAATTGCCTTAATTCTGATCAAATTAGCATTACAGTATCAAAATATATTGACAACTGAGTACAGTAGATCTTGCTAAAAAAAATTGAAAATCTGCCAATTTTTATCAACCTCTTATTTTTGGGTAAATACCAAGCCCCTTTTGTTGTTGTACCTGTAAGAAGATTTTTCTCTATGCCTATATACCCCCCCCCCTCCCCCATTTCATGGCCCCATTTTTCTATAGGGAATCATGGTTTCATCAGACTTAAATCTGCATAACCTTTGCTTTCACACTAAGTACTGAGTTTTGAACTGAACACTTTCCCAGAATAGTTTTAAAGATTTTCTCTTTATATTCCTATGTAAAAATTCAAACCGCCATCACGGTCCCGCCCTACCCCTAATGACTGTGATTTTGCAAACTTGAATTTACACTACCCAAGGATGCCTCTACACATGTTTAAACCCTTTCTGGCCAAAAATTCTTTAAAAAGAAGATTTTTAAAGATTTTTTCTATATATTCCTAAGTAAAAAAAATTCATCCCCCATTGTGGCCTCACCCTACCCCTGAACTATTATTTAAACAAACTTGAATCTATATGATCTGGGGATGCTTCCACTCAAATATGGCCTTTCCAGGCCTAATAGTTTTGAGGAGAAGACTTTTAAAGATTTTCTCTATCTATAAAAATTCATCCCCCTAGTGACCCGCCCTACCCCCAGGGACCATGATCTGAACAAACTTGAATCTACACTTCCTAAGGATGGTTACATGCCAATTTGAGATTTCTTGGCCAAATATTTTTGAGAAGAAGATTTTTAAAAGATTTCCTCTATATATTCCTATATAAAACTTGATCCCCCAATTGTGGCCCCACCCTACCCCCGGGGACCATGATTTGAACAACCTTGAATCTATACTATCTGAGGATGCTTCCACTCAAATTTGAGCTTTTCTGGCCTAATAGTTTTTGAGAAGAAGATTTTTAAAGATTTTCTCTATATATTCCTATGTAGAACTTGATCCCCCAATTGTGGCCCCACCCTACCCATGGGAACTATGATTTGACAAACTTGAATCTACACTACCTGAGGATGCTTCCATTTTAATTTGAGCTTTCCTGGCCTAATAGTTTTTGAGAAGAAGATTTTTAAAGATTTTCTCTATATATTCCTATGTAGAACTTGATCTCCCAATTGTGGCCCCACCCTACCCCTGGGGATCATGATTTGAGCAAACTTGAATCTACACTCCCTGAGGATGCTTCCATTTCAATTTGAGCTTTTCTGGCCTAATAGTTTTTGAGAAGATTTTTAAAGATTTTCTCTATATATATTCTTATGTAAAACATGATCCCCCTTTTGTGGCCCCACCCTACCCCCGATGACCATGATTTGAACAAACTTGAATCTACACTTTCTGAGGATGCTTCCACTCAAATTTGAGCTTTCCTGGCCTAATAGTTTTTGAGAAGAAGACTGGCTCAGGTGAGCTAAAAAAGGTTAAGTTTACAATACAATAAGTTTCTGGAAGAAGAGACTTTGAAAATTTTCTTAATAAATATTGACAATTTTTTTACTTTTTTAATCTTTAGTTTTTAAGATCTGTGTTCAAACATAGAATTGTGAGCAAATCTCTGTATCTTGCTTATAATTCGAAGCTTAACACTCAAATATGGTTAGTAAATAGAAATTGTACACAATTAAAACACAAGAAACATGCACTATAACAAATAAAGAACACAATTTATTTTTTCGAAATGAATCATATATATACATGTACATGTATATACCTACATATTTCCGACAGCGATATCAAACTCTATTTAAACTGAATAAACTCGAGAAAATGCCGAGCATCTCAACAAAACCTATTGCATTAATCTACCATTACGCAAAATATAATGCCGAATTACCGATAGAATGAATTGTATTTCAGTACTTTTTTGATACATCAGATTTTGCTTAATTTGCGCAGGTAAACAGTTAACTGTTTGATTTACCGAAGTCTCTGTTTGATTTGATACGTAAAAATCACGAAATACAGACGATAGTTCCCAGGTTACAAAGCATAAATAATGAAAACGAAACGAAAATCAGAACAAGCTAACACCAACGTCATGTGTGAAAACTTTCCACGCGTTGATATATTTAACCTCAATTTACTACACAAAATCGGCACCAATATATTTTGCATGTTTCAAAAATTTCCCATCATTCGCGAACTGTTGTACAACAAGCAAATTCATCATAGTCAGATCGACCCTTTTTCGTATAATGTCATGGCTGCTTTAAACAAAGAACCTCGTTTTAGATGTATGGAATACGAGACTTGGTAAAATGGGTACGCAAACCCGGGCCGTGGCAAAATAAAAGCCGGGGCAGATCGGCAATCGTCAATTCCAAATACGCATTATTTTGCAGCAATATTTACAGCAAATACAAATATACTGGTCCATCATATATCCTGAAATTTTTATGAGATTGGCAGATTAATAACTGCCAATCTTTTGTTTTGCCCAGGCCAAGTCTTGTCTACCCATTTTACCGGATGCCGAATCCGAAGCTATTAAACTGATTGAAACACGCCTTTCCTTTATTATTATTTTCGTAATAACTCAGATTTGAAACAGAATTAGACCTTAATTTTTGCAATTTATATTTTCCTTCCCATAAGGATAATTTATGCTAAACTACGTTGAATTGGAATCAGTAGTTCTTGAGAAGAAGATTTTTTAAAATGCACCCCCCTTTTTCTACAGTTTCAAAGTTTTCTCAGCTTTGAATACAGATCGGACTTTTATTTCTGCAATTTATATTCGCCCTCCCATAAGGATGCTTTGTGCCAAATTTGGTTGAAATTGGATAAGCGGTTTTAGAGAAGAAGTTCAAAATGTAAAAAGTTTACAGATGGACAGACAGACGGACAGACGAACGGACAGACGGACGGACGGACGGACGACGGACAAAAAGTGATCAGAAAAGCTCACTTGAGCTTTCAGCTCAGGTGAGCTAAAAATGGATTAGTTCAAATTTTCCAGCCAAGTCAAATTTTCATTTCTGTCATATTCTTGCGTAAATAATTGATATAAAATTAAATGTCATTTCATGATATTCTCTACCACTTTTTACATGAAAATATAATAAATACACACGCAAAGTCATTTTATTTGACATGGCACATGGAAATTCAAATATATCATTTATATAAAATTTAATGACATTCAGGTCTTAAGTATTTCAGGTTTTTAAGTATGTCCCGCATACCGATCCTGATGCATTGTTTAAAGAATGAAAAACTCCGAAATTTTCCGAATAGATTATAGTCTCGATAACAACGCGCCAAATACGACAATCTACTAACTATGACCTACTTCTCATTTACGAGTAAAACAAAAAATATGTGATATTTTCTAAAAGGCATAACACATATTTCTACATGCAAATTTACTTTTAATTTATAAAAATAAGCATAGTATTAATTCTATTAAAAAAGAACTATCCCGCAGAAACGCAGTAACAATATTTTAATGTGTATCAAATAACGGACCGCCTTCCGGCAGCCCGTAATGAAAATCGTCCACCAAATTTTCTCTCGATTCCCTTTTATATCACATAAAACGGATTTGTTTTAAAACTGGGCTATGTATTGTACGGAAGCGTATTAGTGCCATATATACACTTCACATTTTTTTATTTCCTACACTTTAATCCGTGAATTTTACACTTTAATCTGCAAAATTCAAAATTTAAAGTGTAAATTTTACACTTTAAGGTGTAGAAAATAAAAAAAATTGTGAAGTGTAGTGTATATGTAGCACTAATAAGCTTTAATAAAACAACAGTTTTAGAATGCTTGTTTATTTGGTGTTTATATTAGATGCGAGATTGATAGAAAAAATTATAATTCTACCAGATTTTATAAAAAATAAAATCTTACAAGAATTGTTACTTTAGCAAGGTAAGCGCTACAAAAATGAAATACAAGTTCAAAATGACACGTTAAGCGACACAGGTATATATTTTACCAAATTTTACAATGATCGAGCGAAAAGGACTTAATAAATCCAACTTCACCTGACTGACCATAACAAGAATATATTTGTAAATTTTTCAGCCAAAATAAGTTTCGAATAAATGAAAAGTTTAATAATGCATTATACAAGATATACATAGTTCATATTGTATTTAGCGACAGGTTTTTTTATGCATGAAAGTCTCGCATTATGGAACGTTTTGAGCTAAAATGTTTTTAAGATTTTTATGGGTTAAAACACATAAATATACCTTCTGAGCTTGCTAGTTTTTTTTTTAATTTAGGGGGTGATAACACATCTTTTCATTTATCATGTTTAACAGGTTTCTAATCATTTATGATCACTGTAAGCAAAGTGGAATTTTACATGTAGGAAAATATTCGTAGAAATAACAAAAAAGTAAGTTCGAAGTTAAAAAGATCCTAATTTTTACAATTTATGATTTGATTTATATATTTGCTTACTATATAATTGATGAAATTTAATTGATTTTGGTTGTATAAGTATATGCAATGTTATTAGGTATTATATTAAGATATATTTTATTTTAACCAATTGATCATTATCGTTGACGGGACCATTGTTGTTCCAGGCAAGTCTTTGTTGCAAGAGTTAACGTTGTTCGGTGATCGAACACAAAGATTAAAAATAAGAATTAACAGAAAATTTTTAAAATTACATTGTTAATTTACTTACTTGCGGAAATTAAAAAACTGTTCACCATAAACAAAGAAATCCACATTGTCGTTTTATTCTCGACCCATTCTTTTAAAACAATGAGAAAGCACCAAAATATCTATCAAATATATACCGGTCTATTCGTGAATCTGTTTTAAACCTTAGAAGATAATGCAATTGGCCAATAGAACTGTGTATCGGTTTATTTCTCTTCCTTGATGTCAGGTAGCTTTTTCATAATATTTACCTTTCATTGATAGAATTTGTTAAAAACGACCAGACGTTAATAGAAACACTGATATGTATCTAGTTTATTTGAAGTAAATCTTGAAGGAAGCCTTATCTATTGAATGTGTTCATTCTTTTAAGAACACACTTGATGAGAATAGCGTTGGGTACTTTGACGATAAGCTACCTAACCTTAGATAAACATATTATAAACCTTATCTTTATTATGCTTTTTATCTACCTTGTAGCTCACCTGACCTGAAACCTCAAATGCACTTTTCTTATCACATTTTGTCTGTCGTCCGTATGTCTGTCCGTCCGTCTGTGCATAAACTTTTCATATTTTCAACATCTTTTCCAGAACCACTGTGCGAATCTCAACCAAAATTGGCACAAAGCATCCTTACTAAATTAAAGACCACGCCCTTTTTCAAGAGGATATACCGGTAATTAGGAATGTTTTAAGAATTTTGAAAATTTTCAAAAATCTTCTTCTTAAGAATCATTCGGCCAAGAAAGCTAAAACTGATGTGGAGGCATCCTCAGGTAGGGTAGATTAAAAATAGTGAAAATCAAGAACCCCTGGGGTAGGGTGGGGCCACAATGGGGGGGGGGGGGTCGTGTTTTTTACTTATTTTACTTTAATATATTAAGTTAATATTTAAAAATCTTCTTCTCAGAAACCTATTAGCCAGGAAAGCTGAAACTAGTGTTCAAGCATTCTCATATAGGTTAAATTCAAAGTTTTGAAAATCATTAACCCCCGAGGGTAGGGTGGGACACAATGGGTGTTGAGCTTAGGATAGGAATATATAGAATAAACCTTTAAAATTCTTTCACTCAGAAATAATCAGCCGGGAAAGCTGAAACTTTTGTGGAAGCAGTTTGTATTCAAATTTGTTAAACTCATGAACTCGGGGGTAGTGTGGGGCGACAATGGAGGGGGGGGGTCGAATTTTACCAAAGGAATATATAGAGTAATGACATGTGTACGAGTTGGTCTGTATAAGACTTCACTGGACACCGCGCATGTTGCTTCTCCAACACGCCACCTGGTGTTTATTTTTGTGCGTCCGCTTGTTTTATGTTGATGTCTGTTCGTTTTGCATTTATGTATGTTTGTTTTACTTTTTGTTTGTTTGATTTGTAAAAATAAAGACACCTTTGGTTGATTTTATGTATATTTTGATTGTAAAGAAGACTGTTGGTTTTGCATTTATGGTCATTGATGATATTATTTCGCATTGTTGAATTTAAATTTACATTGATTTTGTAAAAATGTATTTTTTGCCCTTTCCGCTGCCCATAGGCTTCCTCATGTTATGTAGATTCAAAGTTGTGAAAATTATGATCCCACAATGTTGAGTGGGGCCAAAATGGGAGTCAAACTTTTACATAGGAATATTATACAATTATTGCTGTTTTTGGGGTCAATACGATGATTTAGCTACCCGAGAAATACAACATTCTACTTCGAGAGTAGCTAACTCATCGTATTGATCGAGAGAAAAAAAACCAGCAATAATTATTTTATTATATGATGTAGCAACGATTTGATATATTCATATCAAATTGAGTGTTATCAAGCGAAGCTTTTAGTTTGAAACCATAGCCGAACAATTAAGAAACGTGATATTTCATTGGACGATCTATTTTTAGTCCAATGTTGAGAAAATCAAATCTTATATTGACCTCCTAGGTCACGTGCAGGTGAATATAACGTTCTTTTTTTCTATATAGTTGGGTATGAGCCAATCAGAGAGCTAGGAATTGATCAATCATATAATAAATAAATTTTTTAATTCTTCTAAGAAACTACTAGTAATTAACAACCGTGAAAGCTGAATCTTATGTGGAAGCATCCTCAGGTAGGGTGTATTCAAGTTTGTTCAAATTATGATCCTCCGTTGGTAGTGTGGGGACTCATCACAAGGGGAGGGGGTTGAATTTCTACATAGAAATATATAGAAAAAGTTCTCTAAAAATCTTTTCAGAAACCAATGGACCAGAAAAGCTTAAACTTGTGTGAAAGCATCCTCATGTAGGTTAGATCGATTCAAGTTTGTTCAAATCATGATCCTCAGGGGTAGGATAGGGTTCTAAAAAACATTTACCTAGAAAAGATGTATCTTTATTGAAAGCAATCTCAGATAATAAAGATTCCTATTGCTTTAAATCAAAATCTTGATGAGTTGGGTAGGACCATATTAGAGATCTAATTTTACAAAGGAAATCATTTTAATTATTCACAAAAACAGAAAAGTTTGATAATGGGTTTTACTTATATGCAACTATTTTTACGTATTGCTTTTTCTTTCAGATTGTTTAGACTTTGGTCCCTTTGCGATTCTTGGGCCTCGATAGGTGTTTAGAGTTTAATGGCCAATGGAAAACTAGCCATGTAGTGGGATGATATACTAGTACCTAGTAGTGTATCAGCCCTGATACAATGTGTTCTAGACTAGGTGAGACAACAACCGGAGGCTAGGATTGTATCACCCTCAGGACGATATGTCTCTGTGTCAGCCCATCGTCAAGGGACTGTATTGCCCTCAAATTTAAAATTATTAATTCTTCAATCCCTTTCTTTTTATTTAACGAGGTTGTGCTGAAATTGAAAAAAAAATAATTCAAAAATAGCGTCAACCAGTGATATGTAGTTAAGAAAGGGGGTGTAACCTACACAACGAATGTGTATTTAGATCAATATCACGCTATTGAAATTTTTCAAACATTGATCAATGATTGATCAATGTTTCAATTATGGAGGATACAGAGAAGAATGGAGCATGAGACTAAATCTTACAAAAGAGTTTTGATGGTAAAAATTAAATGGTTAAAGGAATGGACGCACTTATGAATGTTCTCAAACAATTTGCTAAAAGCGTGGATTTTTTAATAGAATCAGATAGGAAAACTAACGAAGTCCTAGTGAAAGACTTTGCCTCATTACAAAAATGAATAGGATAGAAGTTTCTCTCTCGATCATTTTGAATTCTAAAAGATATCCTAGGGTTTCCTCTCAGATGACAGACCACCTAGTAACGACGACAATTTGTCAACTTATACAGTTCTGAACACATATACAAAGGAATAAAAACTAACGAGTTAATTAATATCCGAAAAAAATCTATAGCTTCTCTACAACTGTAAGGAAAAGACTACAATTATATTTCAATAGAACTCCATGCAAACTTTTTACCCTCTCAGTACTAACATTTTCAGTCAAATCTTTGGTATCATTTGAAACTTCAATTCAGGACCTTTGAGAAAATGACAAACATATGGGGTCCCGTGGCGATTATAGGTCAAATTTGCAGTTGTTACAATTAACAGCGATCGGCAGTAAATGCCACTTTACATAAATCAAAGTACTGAAGAACTGACGGGAGTTGATTTTGTCGATGTTTGTTTATCTTAAAATCAATGATATGTTATTTTGCATGTCAATGAATTAATGGAAAATAAATAAATAAATGAATAAATAAATTAATAAATAAATAAATAATAAATAAATAAATAAATAAATAAATAAATAAATAAAATGCGACCTGTTGTTATGGGTATATGAATGCAACTAGTGGTTGTAAAAAGTAAATGTACAAATGAAGGAGTGGGTAGGTAACTTCTTACAACGAAATACTTATATAAAGTGAATATTCAGAAAATTGATTAATTATGTATCGATAGCATAGGCGTCGGAACCGGGGGCGCTATGGGGGGCTAAGCCCCCCCCCCCCCCCCACTCTTTTGCAAAGTTAGACCTAACCATTAGGCACATAGCAGAATAGAGGGTCATGGTTTGGGAAAAAAAATTATGGTAGGTAAGATTTTATGTTTTGGAATTATAGGTCCCCCCCAAACGGATTAGGATTTTCATGATTTTGGAATTAGGTTTTTTTCTCTCAATATTTCTGAGGATCAGTCTAGCCCCCCCCCCCCCCCACCCCTTTCAATTTGCTTCCGACGCCAGTGCATGACAAGTACATGTAGTTTCTAATTTGTATTTGAATTACGCACATTTTTATATTAATATGAATTTTTGGACTTTTTCGACAAGAATGTCGAGAAGCCCCCATATGAATCATGGTAAATTATATTTAGAGTAAAAATAATTCAATCAAACTATGTATCAGAAATACAAAATATTTCTCGAAAATTGTATGGATCCAAGCAATGTTGAACTCTAGTCTCGTTCAACCAAACGCTCGGCTGACACCGTAAATCTCCGACAAACATTTACGGAGACAGCCGAGCGTCGAGTTGAACGAGACTATATTGAACTCTGGCGTAGGAATACATACGACTACAAAAATATTTATATTGTTCGTACCATTTAAAATCTGACTATTTTCAAGGTATTTATAAATAAGTTTCCTTGAAAAACAATGCTTTATCATACATTACATCGAATTCATCAATCATTTTCAAGAACTAAGTCTTGTCAGCAGCGATGATTTGTGCTGAGGTCCAAACACCGTTTCACTTTCGGTTTGTCTGAGTGACTGCATAGGAGAGTTAATTTAAATCAACTCCCAAAAATGAACCGAAATGAAATAAATAACTTTAAAGTGATAGTTTTGAAAGTTCCTCCAGGTTTTTTGAGGAAAAAATGGATTGCCGCGTTAAAGCTCCATAAATCCCGACGTGGTTTACAAAATTTAGAGTTAACTGTTCCCGCTCAGTTTATAAGATGTACATACAGAAATTACAATATCCAAAACTTTTTTTAATAATAACAGAAACACTGTAGAACTCTTTATTAAATTTATGAATATAAAATGTTGGTCTCAATTCCGTTCGCATGGAAGATTTTAAAAAAAAACGGATTTTACAAATTCATTAATCTGAAAATGATTTTTTTAAAAATAGAATACATTGTGCGATTGAATTTCGAATAATGCCCGAGTGCGCATAATAACATCTGAAACATCAGACATTTTGGATAAGAATTTCCTAAATTTTCATATCATGAAATATCAGCGCAGTATTTTTTATGCATTCTGATTAAAAACGTTTTACAAACATGTCTTGTTTATATTATAGCAAACTTTCATCGTTCTATTTGGGGGGTAAATATACTCTAAAATGATTTTATCCATCCGACTGGGATGCACACCGTTTGATCATGACAGTCTTTGTATGACATATGCGTACTTTAAATATTTTTACACAACAGATCTACGACCTATACAATATTGTAGTTAGTTGCAGATGGACGGACGGATGACAAAATTTAAAAAAAAGAATTTTTAAAATCTTAAGAATTGATTTTGAAAGATATATACAATAAAATACATGGGAAAGTAGACTAAATAAGTCCTCTCCATTAATAAAAAATAACTTTATTTTAAAAAATACCGTAGTCATTATCATTAAAACTCAATAATACATACCATTTTAATATTACAGCCAGTATCAGCCATTGACTGCAATATCAGACCAAGGGCTGAAGGATGATATTGGTCGAGGCTGATACAGGCTGTGATTTGGAAAAAGGATATCTATTATTATTTATTACAAACTTAGTAATACAATTTTAAAAAGAAAATCAACTTGAACAAATTTATTTTAAATATTATTTGAAAGTAGTCTGCATATGTATTGAATAGTATTGAAAGGTTACTTTACTTTAAAATCAATGGACAAGTGTAGAAAATGTTTAAACCTGTGTGATTGTACAACTAAACTGTTATATTGCTTTCTTTTTTCTGGGAGAGAACTGTTAATATATTATGATAATTCAGTGTACAATTATCTTTTTACAAAATATATATCAGGTTTGTTGCCGGATAATAATATGCAATCTGTATTTCCTTTGCTTATTCATTAATGTTAAATTATCTCTTTTCTTCTTTTACGGGCGAATCAGTTGAAATTGCAGTTTGGGTGAGGTAATCTGAAATAATAAAATGCCTGTTGTATCGATCGTTGTTTTCAGAACTAACTTTCATTACATGTATCCTTCGGAAGTTGGATAAACGTACATTTGTAGATAAAAGGTTAGGATGCCTTTAATGTTTTGAGAATTTTAGAAAAGGTTCAGTAAGACATGTTTTTAAAACAGTGTTCACTTACTCTACCTTAAAGGTTAGATTCATGATAAGAAGTTCGGTCTTAAAACGACATGTCATAATCTTTATCTAAATGTTATCAGCACGTGATAGTTTCTTAAGGGTGACAATTTTCTGGAGCGCGGATTTGTGACCTTCTTATTGAACAAAAGGTTTAGTTGTTTACTTTGTTTGTCTTTATCACTGTGGTTTTTTTAATTAACAGCCTGTTTTTGAATGCTTATTATGTCTGAAGTTTTGTTTTCGTCAACCATTTTTACATTGTTTTTCAATTAGAATCAAAATGAAAGTAGAATAACTAACTCTATATTTTGTTGAATCATTTATAGAATTTATTACGCGTCAATTTAAAACCATATTTGTTACCAAAGAAGACATTGCTTGTATATTTTAGGCTTTTTTTTGTACTTCTTTGCTTTTAGGCATTTTTTTGTTATTAAGATGCAGATCAGATAATTTTGACACTTGAAATTTGTACCTAACAACATGGTAGGGAGACAACTTTTTAACGTGTTTTCAATTTTTTCACAAATTATAATATTGGCTTACATGCAGAGTGTTCCAAAAATAAACTCTCGTCTTTATTTATTTTTCACTCTGTTTTATTTTTAAAAACAATACCATTCCTATATATATTGCATTTTAAATTACTGGTCAGGTTTTGTTAGGGGTTTTTTCTGCAGAATTGGAACTGGGTTTTTTTTTAATATTATGTTGAATGATGTAGATAAGCAGTTTAACTGTAGTGAAATATGGTTTTTCAATTAAAGTGAATAAACCTTTGTGTATGTATGGAACTATCCTAAAACGGTTCTAATTCTTATTTTAGCTGCATTTGCGAAGTATGCCGTTACTCATAAGGAGATAAGATAGATCACACCAAATTGAAATGGAAAATCAACAGGGAGCCATAGGTATTTCTTTAACTCTATTTTTGATTAGCCGTGCTATTTTTTTTCCTGATTGTTGGCGGGGGTGTGGGTGTGGGTGTGGTGTTAATTATTAACATACGGCTTTTATGAAATAAAATCCAAAAAAATTAAGGAAGGATATGGGTCCCGCTGACACATCATCTCTCCCTTTATCCAACCCTGCTCGGCTGGCTGAGTCAACTACTGGTTTGTTTTGTTTTATATCTGATTATTTAAATATATTATGCTTTAGATAAACACTGCTCGCAAAACTAGGATCAAAACTTATTATTTGAGTTGAACATTATTGAATCTACGCAGTTTCGTGCAATAATATATAACTATTTATCTTAATACATTTTTTCTATGGAAATTAAAATTCAATTTCAGGATAAGAAATTTTAAAATTGTTCTAACAAATTAACATAATTTGCAGTGGCTAACATTAAAAGCAATGAGAGAGAGAGAGAGAGAGAGAGAGAGAGAGAGAGAGAGAGAGAGAGAGAGAGAGAGAGAGAGAGAGAGAAGGATACTTATATATTCAATAAATCTGTAATCTGAGAAGTTAAGTTTAAAACGTAAATCATTCCATATTCATTTTGTTATTACCTGCATCAATGGTTATATCATCAGTCCAAAAATGCAATGTATCAGAACTGCTCACACTATTATACAAAGAAAAATTGAACTTACAAAGGGAAAATATATATGAAATAGAGTTTATCTCATAAGATTAACATAAAAACAAACAAAATTGCAGTGAAATATCTGTGAAATAATTGTGCTTGTGTTTAACAATTGTACGAGTTCACTATTATTTTCAGCTTATAATGAAGTACCGGTCCCATTTTTATATGACATTATCCGTTAGGTTGCCAAATTCTATCTTTAGTTTTTATCATTAATTTGTAATTTATTTTAATTGTTGCTACATTATAAAGGTGTTTTTTCGCAAATTATTAAATTAGTTCTAAATTTACATGGATTATATATATTCTAAAAAAACGAGGATTCTTGGCAATTATAAGAAGAATACTTATACCCTGGTCAATTTCGATGTCAGTCAACTTATGCAATAGTCCCCAATTTTTGTCTGATTTGTAAAAATATACTCTAGAACATAGCAACCTTTTAGTATATAGTGACAAATAATTATATATATAAAGTTTTGAACACACTTTACATCTTCGTATTTCATACATCATATATTTTGTCTAGAAAAACTTACTTATAACATTTATCATGGCTGAACAAAATATAATCTTTGTTCTCTTTATCGAACTATGCAAAGTTTCGTTTAACTTCAATACCATGACTCTACCATGTCAATCTTACTCTATTGCAGAGATTGTCCCTCAAGACAATATTTTAGCAAATGAAAATCTAGCTCATCATGAAGGCCTCCTTATCGAAGAAATGGAACCAAATTCGATGCTTCACCTTCTGAGATCTAGAGGTGTGCTGAGTGAGGCTCAATATATTGAGATTAGAAGGGAATCAGATAGGAGAGAAAAAGCACAGATATTGATTGAAATGACTAAACAAGAGTTAATAAATAGAAGTGTTTTTTGGCAATCATTAGTTCAAACCCACTGTGACAGAGCTATAAACTACATAATACGTGGTGTCGATGGTGCCAATCCTCTTAACCCGAGTGAGTAAAAAAATATTCACAATGCATATTTATATATATATATAAAAATGTATACGTTCGCCTTTTATTTATTGACCAGCAATCCTGGTAAATTTCTTCTAGTAACCGATTTACTTGAACACCAATTTTCTTTTAGGCCTATCAAACAATCTGCACAGATATTATTTCACTGCACTTTTTTAATCTGACTAAACATTATAATATAATAACTCAAGAACAGTTTGATACGTTTTCTGAAATCGAGGTTATATCCCTGGCACTATTTTTTTTAACAAGATGTCAAAATCTTATATTGCATTTTATATTCTTTTTTAGATTTTTCCATAAGGTGTGTGAGACTCAGGAAGCTTCTAATATTTTTTAAAGATTGCAAAACCAAACTCATTTTATTCAAATATCTAAGACTTAAACGAATAGCACAATGCCCTATGTTACTAGAAGAGGCTCATCTGATCAAAACTGGACTAAGGAACAGACAGCCTGGTTGTGATTCTATTCTGGAGGTGATACGACAGATGGATCCAAGATATCTAGACCAGTTATTTCAACGGCTGGAACAGGGAGAAAACATCCGTAATGGGGACTTTCTTACATCTTATCTTTATTTATCAATCATTATGAATTATAACATTCCCTTTTCTTGTTATTTTAATTTACAGAACAGGAAAGACCAGATATCATTCCAGATATCAACAATGCCATTCAGATTCTTAGAGAAAATAGGGCATTCTTTTGCAAGAGATAGACCCGACTCATGTTTCCCATGTTCTTTTGGAAGAAGGAACATTTACGATAGATGATCATGATGCCGTACATAGTGAAACGAGGAGACACAATAGGGCGGAGGTGCTGTATGACATCATAATGAACGACATTCCTGGAGTGTACCTGCGACGTTTTTTGTCTTATCTGCGAAAAAACACCTATATATGGACAACTATTATGAACCCTAATAGGTTAAGGGAATATCATGCACGAGAAGAAGAGGGCCAAGGTGAGTTAGTGTTTGTAATCACGTGAGTTATTTTCTTATTAACTTCCTCAAAGGAATTTACGAATACATGACAGGTTAAGAGGTGAAAATTGAGGTATAAAGAATGTCTTAAATCAACCCTTTGATCATTTTTAATTATAATACTTTCATGTTCAAAACTGAAATCTGATTGGTTTAGGCGCAGTTGACAATACGTTCTATTACCCTCAGCGTTAGCAACACACTTGGCAACGGGTAACACAACGAATTGTTACATGCGCGTAGATTATAAAATAATTTAAAAATAAGACATTCAGTATATAAAATAAATGGTGCCTGTTTGGGAAGGTGAGTGTTGAAATTGACACCCCTCGAAAACCATTGTCAACCTCCGCTTCGCGTCGGTTGACAATAGTTTTCTTGGGGTGCCAGTTTCAACAGTTACCCTTCCAAACAGGCACTAATTATATAAGATGATTTGTCCGACAATTGAAAAGATTGACTTTTGCAAATCAATATTGATTCCAAATTACCGGTATTTGATAATTTATGGATTCTTTAAATGATTGACATTTTTGTTGTATTGAAGCTCCCGGAGGCGTTTACAATGAAATACAGGTCAGACAAATTGGTGAAGTAGCGGATGATTATGAAGGTAAAAAAGAAAAGGAGTGTGTTTGATAAAAAGCAAAATATGTTACTTTAATTTTTCGAGTTAATGGTACGTTGCTAAAAAAAATTGAGTTTTCATTACATAGTAGACTTAAACAAAAGTACTGTAGAATTATATTTATTCGTGGGTGTCAATGTTCGTAGGTAGCATAAATTTTCTCAATTCGTGGGACGAATTTACCATGGATGGGGAAAATTTTATATAAAGATATGTTTGTGTTAACAAAATCAACACCAAGTACTACTTTAAATTTGCTTCAAAATCTTATACTAATTTAATGATAAATCAACAACACGGGCACCCAAGCAATATAAGATCATTTGACATTCAATATATTCACATTAAGACTGTATGAGTTAGTTATAGACTTAATTTTTCGAAATTCAGTTTCTCTGCAACGAACGTTAACTTTTTTACATATTCAAATTTAAAAACTGATATTACAGAATTAAGTATTATCATAAGGATGTTTAATTATAAATGATGTTGATAACCTGTTTTTTCATTTAATAGATGTTCCTAGAGCCTCTGGATTGGAAATCCTTGTGACAATTCCTATTAATGGAGATGAGGGTACAATTCGTCAAGCTGTTAATTCAATTAACAGAGATTCTTCCTTCAGAGAACGTATAGCTGAGAATTTTCAAATGGAAGTTGTAAATGTCAAAATTGGTTCTGTGGTAATGCGATTCAGATCCTTAACCGATGAAGCTTGTTGCAGATTATTAGCTAAAAATGGAACCAAGCTAACGGAACTGATTGAAAATTTTCTTCACTTCTCTGGTTTGAGAGAAAATATAATAAAAGGAAATGTCGAGGTTGCCGTTCATGTTTCAGGAGAGAAAATCGGGATAGTAAGTAAAATTCAAACCATAGCAGTTGTCTGTCTCTAGCAATTTTTAGCAGTTCTAGTTCTAATTTTGATAGATTTTTGCTAATTATATGGTATTCAGGCATTTGTTAATCTAATCATTAAATCAGACTTGAATTCATAAAAGCATTTGGTCGCCATTTTAGTTTCTATCGCTCCTCTACTTCCACTGGGGTATATACCGGTTGAGAAAGTTACTTGTCGGTTGCTTTCCGATCGAGGCATTCAGGTTGCACGGACTTCAAAATGCATAACTACGCATTGTAGTAAAACGTTTGTAATTAAGAATAAAGGAAAGTACAATCAATGACACAAAATATATTTATTCTTTGAAAGAATTTTCAAGGTATCTGTATTATTTTCCACAGATAGTGCTGCCTTACTTTGCAAGCACATCGAACACGTGTGTCGTCCATACAGTGCATAACGTCTGCATCTTTATGGAATCCCCGGCAGCATTACGTCCCAGTCGATAAATGATAGTTAATCCAAGAAAGGAACAATGTAACATCGTTTCCATTTGTATCTTCAAATATGCTCCGTTTCTTAAATCCATGCTATCATTGACATTGCTAGATCTGCCACAATATGTGTTTTGCGCATGTGCAATGTTATAACATTCACAAGAAAACAGTCTACAATTATCGAAAATTTTTGAGATATGCCATGATTTCAGTCTGTCTTGTTTCGTCAGTCATTGAATATTCCTTGCCAGAGCAGTAGTTGTCATATTTTTGTACAAAATGCGTTTCTACAAGTCTATTCGGCCAATGTAACGTGTTCGGGTGTATGAAATTCCTAAATGCAGGGAAGCATAAATAGTGATATCGGCCTAAATATGTAGGGGGTGTATCGGAGATAAAAGGGGAATAATGCGTATTTATATAAATTGATGTCAGCTTTAAGTTTTATGATAGAATTCACACACCAGGCGGGTTCACGTTTTTATGCAATTACGTTATTTCTGAACTATTTTAGATAAACAATCAAAAGAATAGAACTGTTCTATTTATTGAATCATATATGATCAAGTTATTAACATGATTAACTTAATTTAGCTTAATTCACATTCAGGTGAACATAAAGATGCAAGTGTTTCGAGAATGACCGTGAACAAACATTGGAATTTGCTTATTCAAGAAGTTGAACCGATAGCGATATCAACTGCTTTGCTGGAGATGAAAATGTTTGAGGAGGAAACGAAAAATAAGGAAACAAAGAACTCCATCATGAAGATTTCAAAAAGAAAAGATAGAGTAGAGATGATTCTGAATTTGTTGTCATCTGTTCAGAGAAACGATGCTTATGACGTGTTTATGAAAATTTTATGGGAAAAGGAAAACATTGACATTGCCAGTCTAAACAAACCATCAATAAAAATGCACGAGGAAGCAGGTATTTATTCATTCACTTTTTACACGTACAGGAAAGACAAATTACTCTGGAAAAAAAAACCTGTTGTACTTATTTAACTTTTATAGAGTATGTGCATGGTTGAGTGCGTGAATAACGCCATTTTCTTATAAATTTCAGAAAAAGTTCGTCTAGGGTTGTTATCCAAATTTAAGGACGTAGTAGAAGAATTCGAGAACAGCCTCATAAAAGAAACTTTACGACAGTGTTCAAAAAATGAAGAATCCATGTCCGATTTCTCGGATCTCAGAATAAGTCGACAGGAGAGAGTTCTTAAATTCCTAATGTTTATAATGAAGGACGATTCTAATGTTCTTGCTCTTAAAAATGTTTTAGAAAAAAGACATTTGAAAGAACTTGTTGAAACGACAAAAGATGAGAGCCTTTTTTCAAAATGTAGGTTGACATCAATAACTTGGAAATAATTCAATTCTAATTTTTAAGTGACTTTTAATGTTTTTACTTTCTTATCCCCCCCCCCTTTTTTTGTCGGCAGAATATCTCAGAGAAGACATAATAGATTTTTCTGAAATTTTCAGGAATGATAGGAAGTTATAATATCTCGATCGAGCTTTTTTCGTTCTTTTTTTCAAAATTCATTTTCAGTCTTCAGTTTCCTGTCCCGCGTCATAAAGCTTGTAACCTCAAAATCTCAGAAATGATAGACTTGAACATACAAACTTTGTTGAATGATAGACTTACAGTTGTAAACGGGTTTTGACTATTTTGTTTTGTTTGTCGTAACTTTCGGTCATCACTGCAAGAAATCTAAAAAGAAAAAATTTAATGCATTAAATGTTATTTGCATAGAATGAATATTTTTGTATAAATCCTTATACATGTATATGTTATTTATGCGATGTCAAATGAACAAAAATATTCCACTTCCGCCATATAAATACACACTTTGGTGTGTTATAAGACCGACGACATCCAAAAATAAGCATTAAATGCTTAAATAACTAAGCTTACAAAACAATAACCAATACCAGTATATGAATGTGTATGCTTAATTTCAAAATCACTGTTATATATTGAGATATTTCTGCACAATATTTGATATAATTATTATAACAATTCGAGTTCATATTCAAAAGTTTCAAACTTTGAAATGAATGTTCAATCATGTTTCAAAATATTATAGCACTTTTTTCTATTCTTTTTTGTAAGAAGGGGTTTATATTTTTAATGATTAAGGTATAAATGGTTAAATTATTAGTTTTGTTTCTTTATTTGTTTGTCTGATATCATGGTTTTCTATGCATTCATAAAGCATTTTTCCTTTTATCCTGTTCTTTGTATAAAGTATTTATTTGTTTATATTTGAATAAATTATAGATTTTGGCTTTAAAACTCGGAATCAAAGAAGTTATTTATCATCATATTTTTTTGGCCATGTAGGTTATAATAAAAAAAATAATTAAGAATATTCATAATTAATTCTTTTATTATATTTTAGCATCAAGGAGTAAACAAAAGCGCTCAAAGGATCAAATTCTGTATCAGTATTTATACAGGATGGAAAGAATTGCCGACAAAGGTAAGTCCTTTTCATCAACAATTAAACAATAAATTTAAACAAGAACTCTGGTGTTGAAATCAGTAACATCCATATTATTAGCTCACCTGAGCCAAAGGCTCAAGTGAGCTTTTCTGATCACAATTTGTCCATTGTCTGTCGTTGTCGTCGTTGGCGTCGTTGTCGTCGTCGTCGTTGTTGTTGTAAACTTTTCACTTTTCATCTTCTTCTCAAGAACCGCTTGGCAGATTTCAACCAAATTTGGTACAAAGCACCACTAGGTGAAGGGATTTCAAGTTTGTTCAAATGAAGGGCCACACCCTCTTTAAAGGGGAGATAATTGAGAATTATTAAAATTTTGTTGGTATTTTTCAAAAATGTTCTTCTCAAAAACTATTCGGCCTGGAAAGCTTAAACTTGTGTGGAGGCATCCTCAGGTAGTGTAGCTTCAAGTTTCTTCAAATCATGGTCCCCGGGGGTAGGGAGGGGCCACAAGAGAGGGATCAAGTTTTACATAGGAATATATAGAGAAAATCTTTAAAAATCTTCTTCTCAAAAACTATCAGGCCAGAAAAGCTCAAATTAAAATGGGAGCAACTTCAGATAGTGTAGATTCAAGTTTGTTCAAATCATGGTCCCCGGGGGTAGGGTGGGGCCACAATGGGGGATCAAGTTTTACATAGGAATTTATAGAGAAAATCTTTTAAAATCTTCTTCTCAAAAGCTATTAGGCCAGGAAAGCTCAAATTTGAATGGAAGCATCCTTAGGTAGTGTAGATTCAAGTTTGTCCAAATCATGGTCCCCAGGGGTAGGTTGGGGCCACAATAGGGGGATCAAGTTTTACATAGGAATATATAGAGAAAATCTTTAAAAATCTTCTTCTCAAAAACTATTAGGCCAGGAAAGCTCAAATTTGAGTGGAAGCATCCTCAGATAGTGTAGGTTCCAGTTTGTCCAAATCATGGTCCCCGGAGGTAGGGTGGGGCCACAATCGGGGGATAAATTTTTATACAGGAATATATAGAGAAAATCTTTAAAAATCTTCTTCTAAAAAACTATTAGGCCAAGAAAGCTCAAATTGGCGTGTAACCATCATCAGATAATGTAGATTCAAGTTTGTTCAAATCATGGTCCCTGGGGGTAGGGTGGGGCCACAATGGGGAATGAATTTTTATATATAGAGAAAATCTTTAAAAATCTTCTTCTCAAAACTATTAGGCCAGAAAAGCCCAAATTTGGGTGGAAGAATCCCCAGATCGTATAGATTCAAGTTTGTTTAAATAATAGTCCATGGGAAGGGTGAGGCCACAATGGGGGATGAATTTTTACATAGATATATAGAGAAAATCTTTTAAAAATCTTCTTTTTAAAGACTATTTAGCCAGAAAAGCTTAAACTTGTGTAGAGGCATCCTCGGATAGTGTAAATTCAAGTTTGCAAAACACAGTCCCTAGTGGTAGGGCGGGGCCGTGATGGCGGTTTGAATTTTTACATAGGAATTTATAGAGAAAATATTTAAAAATATTCTGGGAAAGTTTTCGGTCCAAAACTCAGTACTTAGTGTGATAGCACAGGTTATGCAGATTTAAGTTTGATGAAACCATGATTCCCTAGAGAAAAGTGGGGCCACGAAATGGGGGGGGGGGGGGGGGGGTACATAGGAATAGAGAAAAATCTTCTTACAGGTACAACAACAAAAGGGGCTTGGTATTTACCAAAAAAACGAGGTTGATAAAAATTGGCAGATTTTCAAATTTTTTAAGCAAGACCTACTGCACTTAGTTGTCAAGATATTTTGATACTGTAATGCTAATTTGATCAGAATTAAGGCAATTGTTGCTCAGGTGAGCGATGTGGCCCCTGTGCCTCTTGTTTATATTCCCTACAATTATTTTTTAAAGGATACCAATTTGTAAAAACTAAGTTTCCATTTCTTTTTTTTAAATGATTTTTATTCATTTATATCAAATGATCGTTACTTCAATCAATTAAAACATGATTTTGCACAATGATAAAAAAAATAAAGAAAACATTTACAATTAGACTACAAGAAATTAACCGAAATTCTTAAGTTAAATATACTTTTTCTATGCATTTTGGTGTTTTTTTTATCAAGCCATAATCTAACCAGTTCGGTTGGCAAATGAGAACATGTATCTTCCGCAAATAAGCCAACTTATCATAAGCCTACTTTTAAAGATTTAATTTGATCCTCAGGGAGAGAATTTGTTTATGATAATTAAGAAACAACCTTTCAGATTTCTACGTTTGGCCACCCGACAGTCGGATTAATAATAAGGGCATTTGACTAATTAAACATGCAAACTAACAGAAAGAGGAAAAGGTCACATTAATACCGTTCTGATGAAAGGGTCGGAAGTTAAGAATATACCTTTAAATTAATTTTCAGATGTTTTGCTGTATCTTTTATATTTTTGTGTCACTGCAGACGAGATTACAAAAACAATGAATATGAAAGACGAGGTCTGGAAAGAACTGAAAGAAAATGTCAAAGCTCTCAAGGAACCAAAGAATATACTTTTTTGGGCTGTCTTGGTACGGGGAAATCCTCATTCATAAACACCATGATAACGGCGTTAACAGGAAAATACGATTTGTACGCTGACGTGGGAGCCGGAACAAAGCACAGTACTACTAGGTTACACAGGTTTGTACAAAAAACTCGATCATGACCGAGACCACACGACAGAAAAGGGTCTTCAGAAGACATCGAATTTAGTACTTATTTTTTGCTTTTTCTGCATATAATACCGGTAAGACAAAAAAATTAGATAGATTTATTAACATATTACACATTATCTTTAGCAATGGAAATATATCTACATGTAATACCGTTAATTAAACCAACAATTTAAAACAGGAAACAATCATCTGATTTCACTTTATGTTTAGAATTCCTGGTGAACAATATTGGAAACCTGTTAATAAGGATGACAAAATGTTGAATCTCCCAGCTTTCATTGACATTATCGGATTGGACGCTCAGCTGTCGTCCCTCCAGGACAAAGAGTCGATAAACAGTACTCTTATGAACCTCGTCATCAACGGAAAGCTTCCAGAAAACTGTGATCTTGTGGATCTTGGCAAAACATTAAAGGAAGGAAAACAAATCAAAGAAAGACAAGAAGAGAAAACACTTCTTGTGGATATAATAACTGTATTATCAGCAGAACATCCAAAAATTCCACAAACATTAATTGACGAAATCTACAACGAAGCTAACGTTAAAAATAAACGTAAAGTATTAGTTTAATTGGTTTGAAGCTCAGTTCAATCGAATGTTGAAGTGGGATTTCTGATAAAAATTTGTCCTTTGTCGAATTTGTCATTGTCTTGTTGTTGGGCCTGTCGTAAACTTGGTCATTTTTAATAAAACTTTATACAAAATATCCTTGGTTGAAGGGATATTAGATAATAGTTATTCAAAGAACTACATTCTTACCGAAGAAATATCATTTGGAAATAATAGTCCTATAAAAATCATTTTTTATGAACCAAAAGGTCAATGTCAAAAATTAGCTTTTTGGATACTTTCAGGTTTGTTCAAACCATGACCTGACCCCAAGAAATTCTTTGGTAAAAATATTATGCTTAAAGTTTGTACAAAGTTGTAGAAAATTGATGTCGTATAAATTAAAAGTTCAGAAGGTTGTCATACTGGGTTCCAAAAATTCCAAAGATATTTGTACCAAGAAACAAACGTTTGACTATTTCATACATTTTTTTTGGTTAATCAACAAATGAAAAGGAAATCAGTTTTTTGAAAAGTTGGATTGATTATCCTATTTTCCATTTAAAATTCCATTCCGTAAATTATCGTTTGACTGTTATAGGCATATAGAACCTTTTTTAAATGAGCTGTTGTGTCAAACAGCAATGTGCCTGTCTATTTCATTGCTGATCACTCAGCCATGGCTCTCTGAAATCAATCAGATTTATCAGAGTCATTTTACCTTGTTTTGACGCAAGAAAAAGATAGTTACATCCTACCGAAAGTCAAAAGTCTTGTTAAAATGGTTCTTATAAAATGCCTTATACTCAAAGACTAAGTACTATGATTTAAAAGGATTTTACTTGTGACGTGATTAAAAGATTCACTTGTTTAAGTGCCAGTCAAAAAATAGCGTTTTAGTTTAGATTTTAGTTTCTTAAGTTGAGGGTTTTATATCACTAAAAACTTTCGATTTTTTTATTTTGTTGTTTATAAATATAATCAAATTTATTTTCGCTTTTGTACAATAATATTTTTTATAAAGCAGAATCTTTAAATGAAATTGTATTTTACGAATAAACAAAGAGCCGTTTTGTTTGTCCCTTTATTTACTCTTTATAATGCATTTACAATGAAATCAGACATGTAGCATCGAAGGGGGTGTTACTCCAACTGTTTATGGAAGCAGACATTTTTCAGCTGCTTGGTCCTATTAAATGTCAAATTTATGTACGCCTTTAAACGATGGTTTTGCTTAGTATGTGTATGATAATACGCATTGCAGTAGTTTAATGGAAAAATGATATACAAAATTTGTTTTCAACACAAACTTTATATACAATGGTATCGCATTATTTCGCCCCTGATTAAGATGTGCCAAGACGTCGAAGCAGGTATGATTGTGTTACCATGATTGTGTTACGACTTAAAATAAAGATATAAGATTTTAAAAATGTTTTGGCAAATAAAAAATTAGCATGTGTACATTTTTTTCACCAATCTTTCTGAAGTTTCTTTGATTGCAATCGATGCATAATACGCAGGTTGAATAAACCCGATCAATTGGAGGACAAAACTAAACGGTTTCTTTTTCTAAACAGACCCATGATGCATTTTTTTATTTCCCACACTAAAATTGATTTTTTTTACTTCGTATGGAAAATTATTTGACACTGTAATGACCAAAAATTGAGCCAGGCAGCTTTAACCAAATTATAATTATACTAGTGGATAAAGAAGAATTTTACCCCCCCCCCCCCCCCCCCCGTTTTATCACGCACCCACGCCCCCTCAACGGACAAGGATGTTAAAGATTGGTAAAGTGTTATGGATGTGAAAATTTTCGGCAAGTATAACGTACCAACCCCCAATTTTAAAAACGATGGTAATAATGTATTCAAATTGATATTAAAAGCTAGCTAATTGGGTCAGATTCATTTATAATAATTCAGGTGAGCAATGTGGTCCATGGATCATTTGTTCAACTTTGATGTATACATGTATGCTTATTAAATTTTCAGAGATTCCAATGTTTGCCATACTAACGAAGATGGATATATGCACGCTGTCTAAGAACGAAGAAGAAGAAATGAAGATTCAGATTTGTAAATCGATTAACATCGCAGCCGACAAACTTCTACTATGTAGTAATTACCGATCCGATCAAAGGCCAGCAACGGAGACAGATATCAGTTTACTAAAATTTTTGGCCAAGGTACATATCTACCAAGTAGTCAAACTTAAAACTCATAATATTCAAATTTAGATATATGTTCGAAGAATGACATCAACTCAATTTGCCCCATTCGTTTCCACAGAATTTGTTACCATCTGCCTTGGAAGATGGTATACAGAAGTAAAATAATTTGCAATCTCTGGGTTGGCTTTTCCTCTCCTTTGTAAAAAGTAGAAAATTCACTTATCTAATTTGTTGAAATGCTGTTCATTGCAAGCGAGAATATTTGCTGGCCATGCATCGAATTTTCGAACGAAAATGTAAATTAAGAAATGTCTATTAAAATTTACGGTTTAATTCTTCTCTAGTAGAACTATTTGAGAGCAATATTTTTAATGTATTCTCTATTTGAAAGTTTTGTTCTTTTTTGGGGGGTGGGGGGGGGGGGGGTGATTGAAACTCTCAAATGTACGTGATAATTTATATGGTAATACAATATCAATCAAAGAACATTAAATTTTGCAGATATATAGCGGCATTTACTTTGACGTTTTGAAAAAAAAATAAGACTACTTAAGATATCTCTTATCTTACTATTTTTGAAGCTTCACTAATAAGTATGTCATATTTTTACTTTTTTTAAAGAGCACATGCAGTTATAAAAATAGTGTCGCTTGCGTACTTACTGTATGCAGACAATATAATTGTCTCAAACTATAATTTCATTTTAATTTACATCAACATCTTTATTTTGTTAATAGATCATTATCATTTCCGAAGACAAACAATGTGCGTCCCCACTTCCGAATGATTTTGGACACGAAAAGAATGTGATATGATATATAAAATAAAACTTGACCTGTAAAAGCATGTAAAAAAATAACATGACGAATAAAATGTGATTAGCAGGATTAAATATTTACATTCATTTTTAGTGTCTTTGTGATGACAGTACAAATCAAAGTAAAGAATCGTGCAATAATTGCATTACTGACGCAATTGATTTAATGTAAGGTCGCAAGCGGGGTTTGCATAACTACTGTGGAATCATTTAAATTAGTGGGCGCCAATTTTCGTGGATTGTGGGGGTTTTTTTGCTCAATCATGGGGGTGTAATTTCGTGGAGGCGTCGGTTTTCAGTTTCAGTAAAAAAAAAAAAAAATAACTCTTTCAAAATATGTTTTCGTGGAGGTTGTAAATTCGTGGGAGCGAGCTTCCCACGAATACCACGAAAATTGAGCCACCACGAATTCTAATGATTCCACAGTATATGAAATGAAAATAAAGTAAAAATATTAATGCTTTATTTTTAGTCGTACGATTCTTAATCTATATAAGTATATGCTTTAAGGAACAAATCTCTGAATATGAGATGATTATTACGGTCGCGGTGTGAAAAACTACAATAAAGCCCTTCAGGCTTTTTTGTATTTGATCACGCCCCGACCATAATGATCGCCTCAGACTAATACTCTAAAATGTTCCCTAATACCTTAATCATATCGAAAATTGAAACGATGTTTATTTGATAAGTTATTACTCTTAAGAGGTTGTCCTAAAATCGGTAATATTTTGAAAAGGCTACACTTACTAAGTATATGTTGTTTACGTTTCGTTTCTTTTAGATGTGTAGTCCATGTTTAGAGGCCGTTACATTACAGAAGTTAGAGTATGAAGAATCAAACGCAGGAATCAGCTCGGACTCAGCTATAGCTTATTTGACCGATGACAGAAATGGAGGGGTTTTCAAAATAGTTTTTGGGGCAATCTTTGTCGCACTGATCGCAATCATACTGAATATCATTTTTGTACATCCTCCGTAATGGTTATCAACCGAAAACTGTCCATTCGGTCAGATATTATACAGTCCGAGGAGCGTCAACACCAAGGACAGTACAATATATGAAAAAATGGGCGGTTTAAGGCTTATAACTTACTTAAAACATCTTGTGAACAGTTTTTACGATCGTTCTGCTTCATTTCAGGTAAGTTTTCTGTATGAAAAAAAATAATCAGAGAATTTCGAGACCCGTTAGGGCCAAGAATTGTCTGATATTTTTCCATACAGAAGTGTTTGAGACATATATCGTACTAAATTAAACATTGCCATTGAATTCCATTGTTGATTTACTTGAGACAGTCCGATTTTGAATGATATCAATAAGCTATATGCCTCACACTTCTGTGTGAAAAAATATCAGTCAGTTCCCGGCCGTAACGGGCCTCGAGACCCTCTGATATATTTTTATACAGAACTGTTTTTGGTGTGTGTGTGTGTGTGTGTGTGTGTGTGTGTGTGTGTGTATATATATATATATATATATATATATATATATATATATATATATATATATATATATATTACATAAGAATAAGGCCAAAAACAGATCATTTTGCGTTTGGGTATGTAAATAAACTCAATATTGAATAAAGAAAAACTTGTCAAGAAAAAAAAAGCAAGTTTAGATACGTTTAGTCCACATTGCGTCATGAAAAGCATCCGCAAAGGTGAGCATATTTCAAATCACCGCATAGTGGCCATTTTTGAGGTAGAGGATGGTGTCAATCTGTATGATTAAAATGTCCGTTTTTTATAGTTAAAGGGACATAGACATTTTTAAAAAATCTTTTTTTATGTTTAACATTGTTTACTTTACATTTTGAATGACTTACAAAAAAAAAATAAATGTAAGAAGTCACGTTACATGCGAGAAACAGAAATAAAAATAAATGGTATGTCAACAAAGCTTGAGTCTTAGTGTGTTTAAAAATAATGCAAAGTAAAGAAATTTCCATTTCTTTGACAAAACGACTCCTGTTAAACAAGAAAAAATTATTCAATGTGTTTATAAATTATATTGCTAAAATTAGAAAGTAACATTTGATTGAAACTTATACCAATACCACAAATATGGAAATAAATAAATAAATAAATAACAAGACTCGAGCTTTGTTTACATAACTAAGAATTTCGAACTCTGTATCTTGCTTGCAACATGATATTTGACTTTCAAATTTTGACGAATCTTAAAATATATCATTATTAACCATTCTAGATTTTAAAATGGAAAACTAAAGTTTAACAAAGAGTTCAAATCGTGTCAAAGACCCTTTAAAATAAACACACGTCTGAACGAAAAGAAGAGCTGATATGGACAATCTTCGATAATGTAAATACGGCAAGGAAAAGCAATCGTGCTTATCTTATATGTTGTAGATACTAAGTATATAAATACATGTTGTAGCTAGAGCCTGAACCATAACATCATAACTTAATTTAAACGCCTTCAGTACATTTCATAAAATGATACCTTCCCTATTGAGAACATACTTAAATGTCAGAGATTTTGGTATTAGAGCGAGCTCATATTTGCTATATATCTTGAATTATCATTAATTCTCTTTAAATAATCCCCCCTACCATTGGAATTTTACAAAGAACTATTTTAACAAGAGCTTGGACTTTGGGTAGTTGTGTCATACAGCAATGTGACGTAGGCCTGTCTATGTCATTGCTGGTCGCTCAGCCATTGCTCTTTGTTTAAATCAACAAGATTTGCCTGGCTTTTGAGCTAAGACTACGCAAACGGTGCATATTTCGCTTGAAACTGCGTCATTTTTAACTTGTTTTGACGCAAATAAATAGATACACATGTAGCTACGTCCAACAGAAAGTCCAAGGTCTTGTTAAATTATGTTTCTAGAGAAAATCGGGGATCAGGGGTTCTTTTAAAAGTGGAAAACACATATAGAGAATATCGAGCAATTCTTTAAACGTGCTCTTCTTTAAAACTGAGTATCAGACAAAATAAGATAGTTAAATTCGTGTATACCTACTCTTTGACATATATTTTTCTTAAATAGAATACGCAAATACGTATACGAAATACATTACCAAGTTGGATCAAAGGTTCAGGCAATCTTAGTAAGTAGTTCCAGTACCGATCAGACCCAACCTAACACAAGAGTAAACCCCAACTTAACCCTGGGTTTACTTTCTGGGTTTACTTTTTGAAAATTTGGGTCCACTCGGGGTTTACTTTGGGTTTACTTTGGGTTTACTCGAGAATTGTTTTTGGAGTCAACTATACGCACTGAAGTGTGAAGCAGACCTGTATTTTATCTTATCATCCTACTGCCTGTGATTCCTGCCCCTTGTATATTCCTAATACACATGTAGCTTCTGCTTTCAGGGTATACTTCTGATCGGGGTTTACCCTCCGGGTTTTCTCTCGGTCCACTCAAGTAAACCCAGAAAGTAAACCCAGGATTTAGTTGGGGTTTACTTTCTGTTAGGTTGGGTCTGATCGGTACTGTAAGATGAGAAAGGTTTCTAACAAAATAATGTTATTTAAGATCGTATATCATGGAAGTGTGGCGTATCATGTTTTTGTTTTAATATGTACCGCTTAGATGTGTTTTGTAATTCCAGAAATACTTTCTAAATAATCCTTTTGGTTTATGTACAAATATGTATATCTAATATCTTTGAAGACTTGTCGGTAAATCATGCTGTTTATTTTTGTATATGAAAAATATGGTTTCACGAAGAAGCTCTGTGGCTCGTCTAATTTTTCTTATAATCTTAAACGGTTTGTAAGATATTTGTTTTTTGGGGATTTCCCTATCTATATTTTAGTTGTTCATTTTTGTGGTTGTTTTGAAAAGAAAATGGAATAGATTTATCTTTGTTATTAGAAATAACAGCGATGGTAGATACATTGAGCCTTTCTTTCCCCTGTATGAGTTTTGAATTAAAGTATGTTTACACTACAGTTCTGATTGTCGTCTTATAATGTATCCATGAAAATAATCTTACGATTAGACTGAAATATTTACATCCAACGAGTATGGTTCCCTCTATTTCTTTCGGAAACTCATAGTTAAGTTTCAGCTTCAAAGTATTTTTATCATCATAAAAATGTTATCTATCCTTCAAACTTTTTAATTGAAAGAAGAAATAAAATGAAATTTACTGATGGTATCCATGCATTTTACGAAGTTATTGCAATTTCGGACATAATGGAATAAATATACAAATAAGAAAAAAAAATCGGTTTTACCGGTGCAACAATGACTCGAACCCGTAACCCTGTGTAGTAGGTCTCCGTGCACCCACATTTATCGATTGGTCGATGCCTACAGCGACCTAAGAAAAATCCACGGACTGCACGAAATAATCATGATAAAGTCAGACTCAAATTCCCATAGGAGACAATTTGGCTGTTCCTTTTTGCTAACGCACTGATATACGTTAATAGTAATTTTGTGAATTTTACTTACTTTTTACAATCAATTGATTAATTTGTCAAACAGAATAAAAGATGTAAATATGAACAATAAAATGCTTTCTTTCATGATTCATGCGAGCTATGAAGGTAGCGATCACTGCAGTAAAAAAAATCCATAACCCGTGAACTCAAATTAGTCCTAATCCTATTACCAATTTACCGAAAATCAACTTCCTCCAATGTCAACTACTTATTCATCTGTATCCTATCAGTAATAACTGGATATATCAAGGACACCTCATAACCTGCTCAAATAAATTAAACCTGCTCCAAAAACCTTAATCTCCCTTAGCTTTCGAAATTTATGGCTTAGATCTAGCATCCAAGCCTGTCGAGGGCGTGAGTATCGCAAGATGCATCATGCAAGTTTGGTAACGTTTTAACCAACAATAACTTAGATATGGCGATCAAAGGGCACCAGTCCCAAAAACCTTAACCTTCTCATCATTTAAAACCTATGGCTCAGATTCAGCAAATCTCCAAATCTGTGAAGTTCATGACTATGCTTAGTTGCACCACCCATGCAAGGTTTGGTAAAGATAGGATAAGTTATAACTTTAACCTTGTCTGGACGCCAACGCTAAGAGTATCAATAGCGTTAGCTCCCCCTCCCCCACCCCCGGACTCGGTGGGCTAAATAGGTATGGATTTGGTTCATCAGTTCTTTATTATTGGTTTAATTTCTAAGACATTTTATATGTAGATAATGGTATCAAGTTAAACTTGTTATCTGTGGGACATCCTATACGTTCATTTCTAACAAAATATATTCCTGCACATGAAGCAATTAGTAAATACACGAAAATGTAGATTTAAATACTAGTACTGCACAAAACTTGTTGCCTCCCTTCAAATTTCATTTGTATTTGCTCGTCTAATGTGGAAAGTGGATGCATTATTTTAAGCAGCATAAAAATTATACGCAAAACATTTCTTGACGAATTCCATGCAATCAATGTAAAATCATAGAATGGGCGTCTTCCAAACTTGTTAAATTTGCAGAAAAAGTTCATGATCTGGTATAGAATCTTTACTTGGCCTGGTCAAATCACAAAGAAATTTAATCAGATTCTCATCTTAATCAGTTTGAAAAAAGTTTATCATACAGTGAAAAGGGTAAGAAATTCATCTACCTATCTCAGTCTCAACAGCTTCATGCTACACATTCAACAGAATAGGTCTTTTCACAGAACCAACGATAATTGGGGCTCTATGCCCATTTCTTTTTTAGGTTCTCTCCATAAATAGAGTCATGTGACGATCTCCGTCTAGACCTTTCTGCATTAAGTTGACAAAACTATCACATAAGTTGCTTTTTAAAGCGCTAAGCATAGCTCAGCGCTTTATTGTCCTTAGACTTCTACTTCCGGTGCATCGAATAAACGCCCCCTATGAGCAGAAGTATACATCGTTAAACTGGTTAGGGAACCAGTTTCAGGGGTTTATGCACATAACTTCACGGGCTATTGTGAATGTAATGTACGGGCTATTGTGAATTTAATGTACGGGGCTTACATACATCATTGCAGGGACTGTCATGCAGTGATGAGGAAATAAAGTGCGTATAGAGAAGCTGAAATGTTATATACATATATCTTTTTATACATACAAAAGCTGGGTTAGCGCTTTTTAGTACTATCAGTACTTTGATTTAAAAATAGTTTTAATTACAAATCAAATATTCAGCAATTTTAAGAGCATGCCATTAATGAAAGTTGGATGGCAGTGATGATACAACTTTAATAATGCCCAGATAATTCTGAACAAGTATGCTCATTAAAAAGTCCCACTTCAGACACTGATGGACAATCAAAATGAAAAATAATTTATATTAATCATTTCACTGAATAAAGTAAATCAACATCAAAATCTATGCTTCATAAATAAAGATCCACATTTCATAAACTTATCCTAACAGTTTGTTGATGTCGAAGAAGTGCATGCCTGAGGTTAATAGCCATATATTGATCTGTCTTGCATATATATCTGTATAATTAACATCACATTCTAACACAATCATTTACCACACACTAATTATTGTTTATTTTCACACATACTAAGTACAGCATATTTATATTCAATGACATCGCTATAAAATGTTTGGTTCTTGTACAAAAGATTCAGCAAAATGTCAGGGATGCAATCCCCTCTTATCTAGAGGTGACAAGTACAGTGGCTAAACCACCACTATAAACACGCCCCTCCCCCTCTATACATACATGAGTGTGTTCCACTGACAAAGTGAAACCACCGAGAAAGATCACAGTAAACATCAAAGTAAAAATTTCATCCAAGAACTAGACCTATTCCAAAACGATATTGACTTTTCTGAATATTGGCAAAGTTAGCTGTCCCACTTAGTTGTAGTGTGAAAGGTAACGGCATAAGCTTCTTTTCTAACACAGCTTCTACAGTCCAATTTGTGTCAATAGAACCTTAAAAAAAGTTTTTAAAATGTTAATGTTGTTAAATGATGTCAGACTTGCAATTAACATTTCTCATGGTTGAATTTAATCTCTATTTTTTCTAAATTCTATTTAAAACATACATCAAATTTTTAATAATTTTTATCAATATCAAATTCAGACTTACCTCTAAACATGGCGTTTCCACCTGGTATTTCTAGCTGATAACAACCTTTCCCTACACTCTCACGGGTCATTAAACTAGACTCCAACTCGGCTCCTATGTGTAAATGTTCATTGACTTTATGATAGTAGCAACAATGTGCTGCTACTGCTGATGGGCAAACATTGGCAGTAAATTGCCAATTTTCACCTGAAATAAAAAAAAACATACATATGCATACGTACCGGCATTCAGCTTAATTAAAAACAATTCTCTTTCTCTAATAACAATAATGAATATGGTCAAAATACCATAACTCATTCTATAAAGTCTCGGTTTTTTGACAAACCATTGCAGAAGAAATTTCCTGAGTGTCTTACCAGTAATTTTGGAAGCTAATGAGAGAACTGTTATTTCCCCTCCAGGCACCCTAGGACCTCTCTGATAAACCAGTTCGGCTCCTAATGCTACACTAGATGTTACTCTTTGTAGGTAGTGTCCCACTATAACACCTGAAAAAGGAAACAGCAAACATATGATCAAATCATCAGAGAAAATGCTTCAAGAAATCTTTGTGTAAAGATCTGTTGAATTCACACCTCATGAAATGTTTTGTAACATTAACATTCATGTAACTAAAATTGTATAGTTATGCTTTGACAGAGTTCTTGAAATCTTTTTTCTGCTGGTAGTCAGTCATATTTGGACTGACTACCATCTGAAGTTTGTCAGTCTGGACAGATTTCTATCAGTCCAAAAAATGTTCACATTCTTATTTATCACTTCATTAATTTTAACTTTTTTCCCTCTCTCTTATTATCAACTTTCCTCTTGTTCTCTAGCTAGCTCTTTCTCTCTTTCTTTCTTTCTCAGTCTCTTTTTCTCTTTCTGCACACATCATGCCACAGGGGCTTAGTTGTAGAATAGTGGAGATCTTACTATTTGTTCCCGAAGACAAAAATGATTAAAATTGGTATTTTTGTGTGTATTGCTGTGTATTGCAATAAAACATTCATTATAAACCCTGTTTCAATCGTGGTAAAAAGTGTATTTAATGTACATAAAAAACGAAACAATACGATATCTTAGATTTATAGGGGGCCATCGGTTCATACTATATTTTAAAGAAGTTCTCCCCATGATTTCTGATGATACCTACGTTGGAAAATGATAAAAAGCCTTATTCCTACCGTCTGACTATACATTTGTCAACCGCATTATAAACACTCCATGTACTAAACACTCGCAAAACTTATCGAAATTTAATTAAGGTAAGTAAATTCTATACATTATTACTGAGATGTTAAAAAAAAACATATGATCAGTCTATAGAGAGCCAAAAATTCCCAAAAAACTCCTCTTGATTTATCATATGCATTTGGATTTCCTCAGTGATTACCGAGAATAGTTTGCATCATCTTCGTTGCTTTTGTATGAAATTTAGTCATATTTTCGCAAGTTCCCCTGTCAACATCTAACGGTAATTTGGACTGACAGGCAACCTCAAGTAATCGGTCCTTGGTTATTTTTATCGGTCTTGCCAACAGGACCGAAAAATTTCAAGAACTCAGTGTATTGCTGTCCCACCCCTATGAATTGCACAACAAGAGTCCTTTCAACATCTGTTAAAAATAATTTTAAATATTATGAAAGTCGAGTATTTGCATTGTTAAAGAACTATAACTCTAACTTAATTGATTTGAAATTACAACTTGATCTGTAAGTAATCAATACAGAGAAACCCCCAAAACCAAAAGAGTGTATACAAAACAATAAAACTTGAGACAAGGATGGAATGACAGGACAGCAATAGATGGAAAATGAGGATTAATGATAAATTCATAGCAAATATTTTTGCCCTTTTGTTTCTGAATTTAATCAGTTAGTATAGAATAATATTGTGATCAAATTGACATTTCCTACAAACCGACCTGTTTTGTTCAGAAGGTCGATGTTTCCTAGTGTCAGTGTAGTTGAGAAATCATCTCCCAGGTAATCCACAGAACCCTGACCCATGAATTTTCCTTCCTGCACCTACAGAATTTAGATTAGATCAAACTTTAATTTCAATTAAATAAATCAAATATTTACACTTCGGGCTTCAATGGATTTTATCATGTGAGAGACCCATATTTAAATCCTGATATACATCAATAAAAATGATATCTTATTTCTTAATTTACTCCAACTTGAGGATATGTAGACCCATGTTGATCTAATTTATGCCAGCCATATTCTAAATAGCATGACTTACCGATGACTGAAGCTTAGTTCTGACTTTCTTTGAAAATGCATGGATTATATGTGCATTTAAATTCAAAGAAGGATCAATGTCTCCCATCAAAACTGGATAAGCCTGGTAAAAGAAAATTCATATACATTATCAACATTCTGATACACCAAACAAAGAATTTTCTTGAGGTTAATAACATTGTTGATACAAACAGGATTTCCTTGTTTAGAACCATTTTAACAAGAGCTTGGACTTTGGGTAGTTTTGTCAAACAGCAATGTGACATGATAGGCCTGTCTATTTCCTTGCTGGCCACTCAGCCACTGCTCTTTGAAATCAACAAGGTTTGTCTGGCTTCTGAGGCAAGTCTACGCAAACGGTGCATATTTCGCTTGTAACCGAGTCATTTTTAACTTGTCTTGACGCAACAAATAGATATATGTAGCTACGTCCAACCGAAAGTCCAAGGTCTTGTTATAATAGTTCTAATGACTTTATTAACATTCACTAAAATTGTAAATATGGTACATTACATATCTCATAAATTTGATACAAGTTTCAGCATCATCTTATCTATCACCTTTACTTATGACACATTCCTCACCTCAGAGGGACTATATTGTTTGGTCCCTATGTACGTTGCACCAAATTTGTACCCAGAGTCTTGTGGTGACAACTGGGACATAGTCAGTGTGTGACTAACTTGGAAATGACTACTTAATCCCTTTGACACCAGGAATCTACCACCTTCAAATGTCTGTGGGAAGAGCTCTGCAAGAATTTGTTCATAATTCTTAATTACAACAATTACAGTTTTATAAAGATTTTTTTCAATCTGAAACCCTGTTGCAAAAGAAACTCCAATAGGTATATAATATTTATGAATCACTATAATATTTACAATCATATAAATTGTGTAGGCAAATGTCATGATTCATTTATATGTTAAAGAGTAGGGTTGTTCAACCTCAGAGTTTCAAGCCTTATTGAGTTATTGTATTTGACCTTGATGTCTATCTTACATCAGTTTGAGTTTTAACAAACCTTTACACTTCCTATGCAGCTCTTCAAAGGTGCCTGGATTGTTGCTAACTTCCTCTTTGAATACATTTGGAATCTTTAACTCTGGCGGAACATCTGCTGATGGTGGTGGCGTTAAACTAGAAGGTTGTGAAGGATTTGCAGGTGGTGGCGGTGGTGCGACAGTGGAGCTGGAAGGCGGGGGCGCCGCAGGAGTGGATGAAGAATTGCCCATTTCTTAATGCCCTTTTAATGCCCTTTTAAATTCTCTTTCTATCCTCGATTTAGTTGGGATTATTCGAGCATTTTAAGGCAAATACACACTATATTTTTATCTCGTGGTCGCGGCCATGTGTGATTTAGTAACTACCGGCCGGCATGCGCACGTGCAACTTCCGGTGCGTCGATTTACCCAAATGGACCCAAATGGACCCAAATGGAATGTAAAAAGTCCAAAATGGACCCAAATGAACCCAAATGGAGCCCAAAATGGAAACACTAATGGAAACAAATGGAATTTGAATGGTATAATTGAAGATTTTATTTGATAATTCCAATCATTCTTTTAATTGTAATGAGTTTTTTTAATTGAAAAATTTCAAAGAAAACATAAAACAACAATTTCTGACCAAATGGAAAAAGAATTTGATAATATAGCCTTATCAATTAGTTTGATTTAAATACATGATTTAATTTTTTTTGTCAAATCTATTTATAGGATTGTAGTATACCGTTGCTCAGCTCTTGCCACGTGGAGCCTGGCGGGCCATCCCAATAAGAGCTGTAATTTTGAAATAAAAATATTTAAAGCCCGAAGAACAAATTGAAAAATTAAACGTAATAATTATAATTTCCGAGCAGTAAAAGCAAAAAAAAAGATTTTTATGTTTAAAATAAATTATGTATTTTCAAATAATTAATGGTTACTGAGAATTTCATATGACCGAAAAAAAATTTCAGTCCAAAAATCGATATATAAATTAAAAATTAATTCTAAATTTGATGCATGGAAAATGACATCTTCCCAAGTCAAGGGTTTCTGATCTGCTCTGCTCTACATAAACAGGGTTTATGTAAAGCAGAGTGGATCAGAAACCCTTGACTTTGGAAGATGGGAAAATGAACCACATACTGTACACGTATATAATAAGCAAACACTGAAAAACATCATATCAAAACATTTGTGCACTACAGGATTGGTTTGAGCTACTATTTTATTAAATGCACTATTTGAAGAAACAACCAAACAGCACTGTATTTACAGCACCTAACTTATTTAACATGCATTACAAGAATTTGCCAACTAACTAACTTATATACAACTATATTTAAAAGACAACTATGCCGGTACTTCATTTTCCAATATCGAAAATAAATATATTTGAATAATATTGTAATAATTAAAAAGGTGTCTCGAAATGATTATATATCAACAGTTATATTAACAGTTACTAGTATATATAAATTCATATATCAATAAAAATTCATTAACAACACAAGAACATTGTCGTATTAGAATTCATAATTATTGATTCTTCATCATATAATTGAAATTATTAAATAAAATATTCAAGTATGCCATTTAATTTTCATTTGTTTCCATTTGGGTTTCCATTTGTTTCCATTTGGGTTTCCATTTGGGTTCATTTGGGCTCCATTTGGGTTCATTTGGGTCCATTTGGGCCATTCACGTTCCATTTGGGTAAATCGATGCACCCTTCCTATTTCGGGGTTAAAAGGTCACATGTACAATGAGAAATGAGGGAGAGTATAAAAACATGTTGAAACAAATTTTCAAGTAACATTTTATCCACAAAATAAGATAGAAAAATATACAAGAAAGTAAAAAAAAAAACCGTACCTCTTATAATATCTTTGGATTACTTGCGAAGGATAGTGCATATTAGATCTAATTAAAGTTCTGAAAAAATATTGATTTTGTGTTTAACATATTAACTTTTACAAATGAGATCTCAATTTAAACTATTTCAATGTATATCAAAGTGAGCAATGAATGTGAATTAATGTATTCCAAAATACAGTTGGTTTATAGTTTGTTTTTTTTCAGAGGTATATATATTAATTTTTTAATTCATTCTAATACAGCAGCATATATATATATGTATGATTTTTTTTTCAGTGTTTGTGTTAGCTTTGAAAATCACCGGAATCGAGATATATATAATTAAATTAGATAATATCGAAAATTTCATCAACTGATAGAAGGATAATTTAATGAAAAAAAAGAGTAAAGACACACGAGGGTTTATATACTTGGTGTGGGGTGGTGGTGGTCAGATCTATCATAAATATTATGCGTACGCTAGGCCTATAGTAGTCACCCTGTGAATTGTATGATATATCTGAATGTACTAATTCTTGTGAATTTCAAATTACACTGAATCTCTCTCTCTCTCTCTCTCTCTCTCTCTCTCTCTCTCTCTCTCTCTCTCTCTCTCTCTCTCTCTCTCTCTCTCTCTCTCTCTCTATCATGTGGAATAGTTCCGGCTAGAACTTGGCCGTTGTAGGTTATGATAATAGGCACTTTTATGTTCCGGCAAATAACCGTTATCGGTATTGATAGTTTTAAAACTTCAACAGTATTTCCCCTCAAAACTTTGGTCGTTATATTAAATATCAAATGAATAAAGAGTTGCCTCAAATTCATATTAAGTCCATTCCTCGATATTCAGCAAATAGTCCGTTCTGCAAGCGGCGGAAGAACACATCCCATATTGACGTGGCCGACTCGCTGGAACTTCCAGCTCGACAATAACAAAATATCGAAGCTGTACTTACCTTTTAGTCCACTAGAGTTGGTTATCTTAAAGATTGAAAATGGTAATGTATAATTTACATCAGGGATGCGCTGCAGAAATGTTTTTTTTTACTATAAGTTATCAAATTCTTGTGAAATCTGTAAAGCTGATGTGCGGCTGAAACTGAGAAAATCATAAGATCACTAATTTTTGCTGTGTTATGATAAAAAGAGGACAATAAATTGAACGGCCACCATTCAATGCCAGTGTTATGTATATATTATATGTTAAGTTTGTGGAATAAGACAAAGATTTCATTGTAACTCATTCGACCCGAATTATCTCAACATCTGACACCGGTAGAAATGTTAGTCAATATTACTAAAATGCCAATGTCACTAACAGACACATTGTTCGAAATAATAATTTGGTACTTGAAACTACAACAAAATCTGCTCTTATTAATGTGATATTCTGATCGTGCATATATTTTATAATATTAATGATCACAAGTGGGAGGGGTAGGGATGATGTACATTTACTAAATATTAATTTTTAGGTGTAGTCCGGAACATATGTCTAAGAAATGTTGAAGTTAACAAAATGTACCAAAAAGTATTGTTTTGCTGTTATCAATTTAGGTTTTTGTTTTACCATATTCTTACATACATGTGATATGTACAGGCAGTACGCAAAATGTATTGTTTTTTCGACCGCATTCACGGTGTACCAGGGGGACACCAACATTCAAGGAATATGAAAATTTGTACAGTAATTTGAATTTCTTTCTAAATACGGCCATTTTCCTCTCATTCTCACTCACGAGGCACTGGAAAAGATCACCTGTGTTTGACATATCGTGGCATGACCTACCAATACTTGTTTAGTGTACACAAACTGTCGCGTGTGAAGGCGTAAACTGCCAATTGGGATAATCATCCATATCAAATTGTCCCTTTAGGTAGCTTTGTTTTCAAAGGGTTTTTAATTATAACTGTTTTAAAATATTTTGTAACTTGATCGAAAAACTTTTAGCCAACCTTACAAATATACATGAATCTGAACCAGCTCTCCCCATGCACTGTAAACATTTTTATTATCATGCTTACACTGAAATAAAGGATTTTTTATGTGCAGAAATTTATGTAAGGTTGCATTTGCTGCTGTTATTGAAATTGCTGGTGTATAATATCAGTCAATATATTCATGAACAAGATGTAAGTTGGAGATATCTACTCTTTTATACTATATAAAGTTGGTAAACAAATTATCATCTAAACTTGCTCAATTGTGACTATAAAACACAATATGAAATTTTAAAGCATAGAAAACTTTTTTACAACATTTAAATAAGGCAAAATATACATTTGTTGGTTTAGAAATAAATGTTTGATATGGTATTTTATCAACAGAATTTACGTGATATTTTGTACCGTTTTTGGTGGGCAGTGTATATTTTCACCCGAATTCCAGTTTTTTGCAGAGTTTTGTGGTCATCAACTTATCACATGTATGTCTTGCACTCGGGATGAAATTAATGTAGTAATTAAAAACTAACTGTGATGTTTTATGACACCAATTCTTTATAATACATTTTAAATTATTTCAACATATCCTTTTAATTGCTTTCTTAAAGATTGTGGAATAGATTGTATGGAATATGATTAAAACAGAAACATGGGATATTGTAGGACTTACATCCCTTGCTACAATAACAAACATCCTTAAATCTTAGATTGAGTGTATTGCAGTAAACTATACACTTTAGTAATTTTTTTTAATAAATATATATAGAACTATTATGATTTGTGAACAGGATATTACAATTTTTTGTTATTTATAGGTTCTGCTTGCTGCAGCAGTCTGCAACAAGTCAGGCAAAGGTAAGTTACATTTATCAAGTATTTGTTCAGTTTTGAGCTTCATAAACTCATTAATTGTTCAGTTTTAAGCTTCATAAACTCAAGTATTTGTTCAGTTTTAAGCTTCATAAAATCAGGTCAGTAATATTATTCTTCATCTAATATCATAAAGTTGTAATTTTCTAATTTTATCTTCACAGCAATTATATCTCGACAATTTGTTGAGATGTCAAGGTCTCGCATTGAGGGACTTTTGGCTGCTTTCCCCAAACTGATGAGCTCTGGGAAACAACATACCTTTGTAGAAACTGAGAGTGTTAGATATGTTTATCAACCATTAGAAAAATTGTACATGTTGCTCATAACAACTAAAGCTAGCAACATCTTGGAGGACTTAGAAACTCTGAGACTTTTTGCAAGAGTTGTAAGTACAATTTTTATTTAGAAACATTGTTATCAAGAAAAAAAATCCACCATTAATTAGATGTGATACATTTCCTTTTTTAAAGAAAGTTAAAATCTAGGAGTTCTTTTTTTAATATATCTATGATACAAGTCATAATTTTTGCAAAAAATATTTATCATTTTCAATTTGCTATAATCGATAACGAAACAAATGCGACACAAGTAAGGCTAAAATAAAATTATCGTTAGTTTGAAATTGCCTCCTGCCTCCTTGAAAAATGGATAATTTTTTTAAAGGATGGCCTGAATGTGAAAGTTGGCTAATTATTATCATCATTTTATTGATAGCAAAAGTGATTTTTCACTTTTCTAGATATGTGTTGGGACACTTTTCTTCTTATTATGAACAAAAATAACAATTTCCTTTTTTAAATTCAACAGATTCCAGAATACTGCAGAAATTTTGATGAGCAAGATATTGTGGATCAAGCTTTTCCTTTAATTTTTGCATTTGATGAAATTGTTGCCCTGGGATATAGAGAAAGTGTCAATCTTGCTCAGATCAGAACATTCACTGAAATGGAGTCACATGAAGAAGCTGTATTCAAGTCTGTGAGAGAGGTAAATTTTTATATAGTGTTCGAAATCATCACTCTTTCATTTAGATATTGTTAAAATTCTTATTTTTTAAAAATTTTATTTCATCTGTATTTTAGACGCAAGAAAAAGAAGCTAAGATACAGATGCAGAAGAGGGCCAAGGAGTTACAGGTAGCACGCAGAGAGAACCAGAAAGCAGGGCGAAGTGCAGGATTTGGGGGAGGATTTGGAAGTGGTTCCTTTACACAGCGTGATAATCCAGTCATTGATAGCGTTCCTATGGATACGCCTAAACCATCATACACAGCAGCCACAAGGTATTTAACCACTATTCAAGTTTAACTCAATTTTACTTACATGTATTATGAAAAGAGAAGTAATTGTATATTTTACCTTCTGTCTTGTCACATTGAAAAGAGACTGTTAAACTCAATTAACTCATGGATTTCCTTGGCTTGATAGAATTTTTGTAATGATGTAATACTAAAGGATTCTTCTTTTCTGCAGTAAACCATCATCATCTAGAAATGCTCTGCGACTTGGAAGTAAGAAGAAGGATGTGGATACATTTGTAGGGCAGTTGGAATCAGAGGGTGAAAGTAAGATGAATATCATATTACTACAAGTATTGAATTAAGACCTTATAGGATGTACTGTGAATGTTTCAGTTTTTTTGTCATTATGTAAAAAGTAATATTTTAAAACCTTCTTAATTTGTCAACCAGAGGTGGGAGGAACAAAATCATCATTGTCATCAGCTGTGGCAAAACAGACCACGCCAGTCAAAGACCAAGAGGGGTAAGGAATTGTTTGTAAAGACTTCAGTTTGTTAAGAATCTGTTTAGTCATAAACACATTACGTGAAAAGTATCTATCAGGAATCTCAAAACCATATTTTGTTTTGATAGCAATTACACATTTGTTTGCAGTGTTCACATCGCAATTGAAGAGAAAATATCCCTGACTGCTGGAAGAGATGGAGGGTTACAGAACATGGAAGTTCATGGTTTAGTCAAAGTCAAAGTTAATGATGAAACATATGGAAAAATTAAAGTCAATGTGCAAAACAATGACAAAAAAGGCATTCAGTTACAGGTAAACAAGACTTCTTATATTCACATTGCATAAAGTACAAGCACATTGAAAATTAATCTAATAACAATTGCTGAAAATCATCAGAAAATGAAAAAAGGAATGAAAATTAGTTTTGTCATTGCTATCATTTATTATCAATATGTCAACATCTTTTTTTTAATGCATAGACACATCCAAATGTGGACAAGAAACTCTTCAATGCTTCCTCATGCATTGCTCTAAAGAACCAAGAGAAATCATTCCCATTGAACACAGATGTTGGAGTTTTAAAATGGAGGTTTCAGACCCAGGATGAAGATATGATGCCATTGCAGAGTAAGGCTCTTTCAGATCAATGTTCATTCACTAGTGGATGACCTCAGAGTACACAAAATACAGACACTTGCAAACTTGTTTTATTGAAAGCTTCATATTCATGTTTGTTAAATTAGGCCCTTGCATATTACTTATGCGTGTCAGTGAAAATGAGTCAATTTAATATTAGAGTAGAAAAAGGACCTAATGTGATAATGCTGGACCCATCTATGTTTCCTTCAAGGCATTTTCCCAGTTTTTTCTTCCCAGTGTAAAGAAGTTTGGATGCTTTACGTTATCTTTACTTAAGATTAAAGTACTTAAATGTCAAATTGATCATTCAGGATTTTTACCTAGAATAAAAATAAACTTTTAATACCCAATGCAATTTATTAAAATCTTGCTAGCTATACAGCTGGCCTAACTTCTTTTAAAATTACATTTATCAACAGTATTAGAAGTTTTCACATATGCTCTGTTGTTGCACAAAATGAACTCTTCATAGATAAATTAAGAAATTTATAACTTACCTTTGAACATAAGTCCTTTTTATATGTCTATCTGAACAGCATGGACAACATACTGAAATGGTTATATAATTGATATTTGAATCATTGCTTACCGACATTAATATCAATTGTAGTTAATTGTTGGCCAAATGACACTGGAAGTGGATGTGATGTAAACATTGAGTATGAACTGAAGCAGACAGACTTGGAATTACATGATGTCACCATTCTTATCCCCTTACCGTAAGTAAATGTTTTTAGGAGGACATTGGCATTGGTTATCCCAATATTCAATATCTACTTTCAATTAGCTAAACTTGACAGTAATAGATTTGATTTGAACATGCATATTGTACTCATATACTGTACAATTGGGACTGGGCAAAGTTCTGTAACTTAGACTGCCTTCTCCCTTATTACAATGGATCATCACAACTTATTGGTGTAAGTCCAAGGTGAAGCCCATGTCTTGTAAAGTATTACACAGATAGGATCATACATTTACAGGTATAAGAATGTATTAGAAGATTAAGAAATGAATTTGATATTAAATCAAGTAGCAAGAAAAATATGATAAATGAAAAATACGACAAAAAGAAAGTGTAGCCAATATTGCCCTGAAAAGGGGTTTTTAGAAAGTGATAAAAAGTTCTCAGCTAATCAAAGAAGCATATTTACCATTCTACTTTTGTTACCTTACAAAGCACATATAGTCAAGTTATTGACATGAAGTTCTATACTAATGGGTGTGGTGTTGTAGGTCTGTCAAGTTATTGACATGAAGTTTTATACTATGGGGTGCTGTGTTGTAGGTCTGGTGTGGGTGCCCCAGTGGTAGGAGACTGTGATGGTGAGTACAACTTTGACAGCAGGAAGTCGGTGTTACAGTGGAACCTGGCCGTCATCGACGCCAACAATGAGTCGGGAAGCATGGAGTTCAGCATCGCTGGCCATCCGGACGACTTCTTCCCAGTCAACATCAACTTTATATCCAAAAACTCCTACTGTGATTTACAGGTAATTTATTGAAGTGATTCTTTATGCTACGTTTTTTTTTTGTCAGTATTTTAACAAATCTGAACAATTTGTTTTGATTGCAGGGTGTATTTACTTTGCTCAACAGATTTGTTTATAGTTGGTAGAATATGTTGCCTACATCTTAATATGAGGTGCTTAAAACTGTATTAGCCTGTCTGGTGTTATATTAAAATTTAAATTTGTGCAACTTGATATTGTTTTTGAGAACATGTTGCCCTATTTTCATCTATGTTGTATAGATATATATTGACTTTGAAAAGATCATGTACATGTATATAAAGAATAACTACCTCAGGTTATTTCATATCATGATACATTTATAAATATGTATTTTTTCTCCATATATTAAAATATTCAAATTTTACATTTTGTGATATTATGATTCCAGATTACAGAAGTACAAAACTGCAGTGACGACAGTCCAGTGAAGTTTTCATCAGAAGTAGTGTTTTATGTGGACAGATATGAAATAGTGTAACACTATCTCTCATTTATATTTATTGTGACTGCATTCAAGTTTGGACCATGTAAAAAAAAGGACTGGAAGTTAGGGGGGAGAACTCAGTGCAATGAATTGGAATCATTGGGATCCACAATGCCCCTGTCAAATTTTCATGTTAGGACCTTACATTGGTTGCCATGGGAATCCTGGTGAGGGACTGTGCATGTAGACAGCACTGCCCTCACTGGGAGCTGTGATATGATTCCTAGTTATATAACAGAAAATGGGGGTCAAATCAAAAGCACTGATGGTCTTAATTACCAGGTATATTAAAATCTCATCGGAAAATGGTGTATCTTTAAGTTCTAAGTGCTGATGATTTCATTATGTTTGTAAGGATCCTTTCTTTTTATTATCATTTAAATGGGTTGGTTTGTGCTCTTATTTTAAAGCTAGTGTCACTCCTGGCCCAAGAATATAATTTGTAAAGAAAAGCTCTCGTCATTTGTTGTCAGATAGAAACTATTATATTGATTGTTGATGCAAACTTTTACTTCTATGTGACAAAAAATTCACATGTAAATATCGAGAAATAAAATATTTATAAAATGCTAATGAGATACCGTACATGTATTGTTGTCTCTGTTGATTTTTAGGAGAGTCTATGGACTTGGTAATTTAGTCTGATTAAAATCAGATTCTTTATGCTCCTGTTTAGCAACATTTTGTTTGCAGTGAGCCAGTCTAATTGAAATCAAACCTTTGAATGGCTCGTTTATTTTAATGGTCGAGTGTATGAAAAAAATACCAGCTGTTGAACTTGACCATTTTCTCGCAAAGTATTGCATATAGGGTAACCCAATATGTACAGGTAAATCCTCCTACAGTTTCCAAGTTGTTGTTTTGCGGATCAACTGCACATATATCAGAGAGGTGCATATTACTTATATTTTGATTTTTGATGATTTATGTAAAAAAAAACAAAAACCAAACCAGCTGGTGAGTTTTGTCATTTTCATTTCCATACATGACTTCGGTGTTCTTCAGGAGAAGATTCTGAAAAATTTATTCTCATCCTTACCATTGAGTTTACAAATTGAATCAAATTAAATCTACGCTAATATGAAAAATCTTTAATCTAAATTTAATATTCGGTGGTATAGTTGCTATTACATTTCACTTTTTTCATCGCCCCTTTAAAAAAACTTGCATGACTCTTCGTTCGAACAAACTTGAATTCCGTTTACACGAGAGTGTATGTTCTATGCTTAGTTTGATTGGTATTGATTTAGAGGTTCTACAGACGAAGCCGAACATGTGAAAAGTTAAAAACTACGATGCTAACGACAGGAAAAGGACGGAAAGGCTTACTTGATCCTTTCCCTCAGGTCTGTTAAAATATTGTTTTAATAGATTGAAGGTTTTTATTCCTAAAATAATGTTTTAATAGATTGAAGGTTTTTATTCCTAAAATAGTGTTTTAATAGATTGAAGGTTTTTATTCCTAAAATAGTGTTTATTGAAAGTTTTTATTCCTAAAATAGTGTTTTAATAGAGTGAAGGATTTTATTCCATAGTCTTAGTTAGGGAGGATGGATGGTCAACAAATTAACCATCAGATCTACCTAAAATTTTAAGAGATGATTTGGTTAGTTACGAACTATTATTTAGTGAAGGAAAAAAATCCCTATATTTTACTTTGTAAATTTTGGTATTTTTTAAAATATTTTTATATATAGCTCTTCTTCGTAAGGAAATCAATATAGTCTAAATATGGCCACGATCATCGAGCCTTCTTAAATGGATTTGTGCTCATAAAAATTATGTATAGAGAAATCATACGTTCTTCTTTTATAAAATGCCCTACTGGTATTAAAATATTTTGTTGACATGTTAAGTACAAAATTTTGTTTAAAATAGCATCTGCGTCTGAAAAGTGTATTCGACTAAACATGTTTTGTATTTTGTTTAAAACGGTTTTGAAGTAAAATTATACTTGGTTCCATTTTGATTTTATATTGGAATATTTACTCCCAAAAAATCGGAGCTCCAATGATACCATGTAAAATACTGGTTCATGTTCATGTGTATATTTACATTTTCCAGTGTCTTTATCTGTAATAACACTACGAGTCAATTTTGTACTATACAGTCCAATAAATTCAATTGACGTATTGTTGGGGCGCCAGCAGGTTTGCAATTTTAATATTTTAATTTTTGATCGTATATTTTCTGAATATTATATAAATATAAGTAATTTGGAATCATTCTTTGAATATTACGAGGTGATAATTTCGGTCGGGGACGTAATCAATCCTAACATAATCGGGCTTTTTTGGATTTGATCACGCCCCAACCAAAATTATTACCTCATAATACTCAAAGAATGATTCCTTATTCCTTAAATAAATTCAAGCATTCAGCTCGAGATACGCTTGTCACCATACCTACCTTCTGCCATGAAAGATGAGGCTAATAAAAAAAAGAAATTAGCAAAATTCTTAGCTCAAAAAGGAGAATAAATTAATGTAAATGATATGCAGCTGCATACTATAGTATGTGTTCTTTGTTTACCAACGTTATATGCTGGCAAACAGTAGCAAGAATTAAAAAAACACCACTTTGTATTTATACTACGACCTCTGTTCATGGTCTAGACGGAGTTTGTTTACCTAATGAAACCATTGCCATCAGAGGAATGCAACAGAATTGCTAAAAGCAATTCTACTATTTAATCCTACCCGACTAAAAGCAAATACATGTAATACGTTCAGAATGTAGTACTGATACGTGAAGAAAACTAAATGTACCATAACAAAAATAACTAATGACGATAAAATTAAAAGCACAGTGTGCAACTTTTTATGAAAAAATATGGAATTTGACAAATGTTCATGCACTAACCAAATGATAATTTTATCAGGTTAATTAAAAAAAAATGACTTTCTTGATTACTTTTAAAGTTTCTACAATTTAAAAATAACTAAGTCCATTTATGTATCGAGATGGTGATTCCTCTTCGGCCCGCGACGCTTCTTCACAAGATCCCGAGGGGGGGAGGATGGTCTCTTCACAGAGACATCACCCAGGTTCTGAAACTTGCCCATATCGCTGAAGATCCCTGGTGGTTCATGCATACGCTGCTTCATTGTTTCCTCAACCTGTCTTTCGTTTTCCTCGTATATTTTCTGGAACTCCTGGAAGGTGTACACGTTAGGACCAATGCTTGGCAGGATGTCATACATCTTGCCCAAACCTGACCTCTTTGCGGTTTTCTTTGGCCTCGTCCTCCTGTCCCCCGGGATCTCGGGGAGGATGTCGTAAGTTTTCCCCTGGGATAACTTCGGATCCCCCTTTGCTTCGTTTTTGTTATCGTGTTTCCCTGGTTTTTCTGGCATTGCGGATATGGTCTAAAGTAAAACAAATCTTACAGAACAAGAACACGTAAAAGATAATTAGAACAATTTACCATTAATGTGTTAACTGCTATAAGATTAATGAATGAAATCTACCTACTGTATTTTTCTGTTGTTAACAATGCATCACGTGAAATTAATTGTTACGCTTCTACAATGTGACGTACATGAAAAGTGTACGTCATGAAGAGAGAGAGAGAGAGAGAGAGAGAGAGAGAGAGAGAGAGAGAGAGAGAGAGAGAGAGAGAGAGAGAGAGAGAGAGAGAGAGAGATATCAAATATGCCAAATAGAAATATATAAAACATTCTGGAACGAGCATAGCTTGCATTACATGTATGTTTTTCTTCATAAATTGACAGTTCCGTTATTTTGTTAATAAAGCAGTTCCGTTATTTTTTTAATAAAAAGATTTTTTTAATGTTTATCTTTTTAAAATAAATAGCGTTACGCTGTTTCGTCATTTTAAATACATGTACATGCAAATTATGATTATGATATGAATATAGATGTATTTTGTAGCAGATAAAACAATAAAGCTAGAAAGCATCCAAACCGGGACGAATGAATGTAACCGTCCATGGTTTCTTTTTTAGAAGTAATAAATTTTCAAGATGGAGGAAAGGCCAAGGGATTGACAGACATCGGACAAAAGAATAGCTGCTTGAGCGTGAAATTTTGAGAGTGAGAGAGGTAAATTTTCTGTCAAGTTAGAAAGAGCAATATGAATTATTGTCTGCAATTCTTTTTGGGACACGGAGCTCTCAAATTAAAAAGAATGCATAGGTGTCTCATCTCATTAGGGCTTTATGCTTTATTTCCTTACATATTAAAAATTAAAATGCCAAAAAAATACAAACAAGATGTATTATATAAAAAAAAGTTTTTAGTTAAAGCCATCGATTAACTTTAAAATACTGTACGATTTATCGTTCTCGGTTCTTGGTTATATATGGATTCTATGGGTGTGTGTCATTCAGTACAACACCCTTTGGTCAAAGGATGGGCTGTGTATACACATGTAAGTTATGAAGAAACGTATCTCTTGGTATGTTGTACAAACATATTGAATAAAGTCCCTGTTGATATTTGTTTTATTCCAAATTATGTCTAGAGACTGCATATTGGGCACAGTCTTCTTAAAACATGCAGAACGAACACTGTAGTTTTATGATGTATCTGATGTTGTATTTGATATAAGATTATGGTCATACTGTCTGAAGTAGAAAATCTTTCACATGTTTATCAACTTGCACAATGTGTGTCAAAGGCATTGATGATTTTTTCTTCAAGATGCTTAATAAATTAAGAGCAACTTAACAATGATAGATAATTTTTGTTCATATACTTATTATTGTGTACTCAATGAACTAAATATTACAGAAAGTATTGTTAGTTAAAATGAAGTTAGCATATTGAAGTGAATTTAGTATACATAAATGTATTTATTTCCTACACATTCAATACTGCAACATTTTTTTGATGACAAAATACTAATCAACAATTTAAGATTAATTGCGAAGTTCAAATGCTAAAAATTCTGGCATATCCCAAAAATTAAAGTTTTATTTACCGGTATATCTTATGCATTTATCCTAAAATATATCTTAAAAAGATAGCAATGAAGTAAGAGGAGTGTCTTATTCTTGTGTAACAGATGACATAGTCAGTATTTCTATTTTTGTAAAGTGCAGTATTAATTATGTACAAAAAGAATTCCTTTCAGTCTGCAGAAAGGAAATATATTCTTCAGCATTACAACTGATAAAAATCTACACTTAATGTCCTCATTTCTTTTTCATGACCTTAATTTGTCAGCCTGTTTAAAAGCAATACCCCACTCAGGCTGCATGTATTTGTATACTCTGTCTATGCTTGTGGTATGAGAAGTGATGAAATTGTTAGCAACATCTGGTCATAGCTCTTACATGTCAAACAATATGTGTCACTCACTTGTTAATCACTTATGGTTGTTTTCTATAGACGTTTAAGGCAACCTTCGAAAAATTCTTTGTTAATCCTAATATCACTGATCACTGAAAAATGTGTTACACATGTACTTAGATATTTTTATCATGATTCTGAGCAACGCTTTAAAAAAAAATTCATACCAATTTCCTAGAAAAAAAATGTCCATGCAACACTAAAATACTTTTCTGCCTATTAAACCAAGATTCATTAAGAATGAAAACTTCAAAAAGTCGAACAAGTTTTTATATGTGGCATTATTTTGTATATTTTTATATATTGTAAATAATTTGCATAATTAATACAGGGTTATTTTGGTCCCATTTTTTTCTGCCTTACTATACTTGCAAACTGTTTCGCTCTATCTTTAATTCACCCAGACAATTGGAATATATGTTACATACTACTTTTAACTAACACAGTAATGTAAGAATTGTTTTGAATTCATCCAGTTTTAAATTTACCCAATTATAAGAAGGGAAAAGGGACAAAAATAAAGTAGGAAGAATATTTCCCTGTATCCATATGGTATTCAAAAATACACAATTTATGATAAATATATTTTAACTTTCAGGAACAAGAAAATTTGGTTTACATTTGACCTTCATGTACTTCAAGTCCCATTTTCATTTTTATTCTTGAAATACATACATGTATAGTTGAGTTGATGCTTTAAAATGGGAAGAAGGAAATCATTACTACATGAATAACTTCTGAACTCAAGACTGATCTTAGGTCTAATGTGGAAAATGCATGTTATCTGGTTATTAGAATGAACATGGTATTATGGTACGTGTATTTATTTTAAATCATAATTTATATACAAATTAGAACAAGTTGAACAAATTCTCAACAATCTGACTTGCATGAGACATGCTCTGGTTTGATTAATTACTCTGGCAGATCTGTTCTAGGACACTTTAATCAAAATCATTAGTTTTGTTTACCGAAACATGGGTTTTCCTGTTACAAGAATCTGTTTTAGTTAAAGCAGATTGAATGATGCAAGGCTAATCACACAGCTATTTTTGTTTAGTAGAATTAATTTTTTTTCTTCATATTAATTAATTTTCAGTATGGATATACTCCTTTTAAACATAACACAAGCAGGTTCTAATTGAGAATTCAATAAATACGCAGTAGACGTAATTATGTAACAGTTTTCCATTTCATGTATATTGTAAATGACAGTAGGTGACAAAATTATCCCTGCATGATAATTATAGCATTGTAGGTAGGTAAAGCCATGTCTATTTATAACACCTATAGAGTACCTATGTCATATGATAACAATAGTAAATAAATGTATCATTTCCTACTTTCATTTCTTTTTTTATTCTACATAACAGGAAGGATGTGAAAACAATGGCAAACCATGGAATCACTTGTTGATTGAAGTGACTTATGATATGGCAACATGTACAAGGTAGGTCTCAAGATTTGAAATTGACAGAGATGGATATTTATAACTTCACCTATAAAAGTAATTATGTGCTTTTAATTATCAAATAAGGTGACATGGAGTATATCCTTGCCTTTTCTTTTTTAGTTCTGTTAATTTTTTTTCAAACATCATCATTATAATATTTTAAGGGAGTGTGTGTATTACACAAGCAGGTGTATGAGTTTCATATAACTTGCAATTCTTATTTTTCTGTTTAAAACATGAAGTATCTGTGATGAAAAAATGAAATAATATTGGAAAATGTAAATGGGTATATACATGTAGTAGATGTAACAATATTGGCAAGGAATGTATGGCGAGGAATGTAGCTCAAAGAAACTCGGCCAAATTATGAATACTTTATGATGTAGAGAATAAGAAAACAAAAGGAACCCCTTTGATTATACTTCAATGGACCAAAGAGTGGGTATACTTTATTATAAAAAAACCATCTTAACAGTGGCTGCTAATGAGGGAGAAAAAACAGTGTAGTTCTTGAATCAGCAAGATTACAGTGAAGTAATTTGAAGAAAAGCATAAAAGCTCTCTGACACATGCACAATTAGGTTGTTTAGTTTAAAAAGCCAAAATTATTGGTTTGTTCATTAGAGACCAACTTCTGTTATTGGATGGTTCAGCTTCATTAAATATATATTAGCTATAAAGCTTAGACCATGTGAGAATAATTGGACTTTATGTGTTCAGAAGCTGACTACTTGACTCCAGCACACTAGTCACTTACTGCTGCATGCTCAGAAACAATTCATATACTCCCAGCATATATAGTGTACTCAAGAATATACAATGTAAATACTTATTTATTGCCAAATCAGCAAAAATCACTTTCAAAATAGATTTGAACTGTATTTTTTGTTTCCTGTATCCTTTCTTCACTTTATAAATAAACTCAATGCATGCTGTAGTTTTACATCTTCTGCCAAAGATGATCCTCGTTCGGGCCTTACTGTGCATTTAAAATCTGATCCATTCATAAAGTAGCACGCAGGGAGGAAAAAAGCCAAACTTGTGATAAGGCTCTGCAGATGTAGTATTGTTTTTGGGATGGATCATGAAAAATTGTAAAGGTTTTAACGTCCCTTGTGTGTGGTTCAATTTTGGATATAAGGTGGGAACTGCCCATCTGGACTACTGTACAATATGGTGCTGAGCCTCTCAGGTTAGTAAGCTTTCAGAAGTGTTCTTTCTGTGACCTTACTCCCAGTGTGTTTTCAGAATCATTTGAAGCTCATTAGCTTCTGGCTGACCTACTTTTGAGTTCTTTGTGTGGATTTGTACTGTATCATGTGATTTCAAGTCTTGAAGGCAAGTACAATTTAATATCAAACTGTTTGAACATGTAAGGTTCCTCTGCACTGGTGCCATATCATCTGGTTTAATCTTGTTTATCTATCTTATTTCCTGCTTGATTGGAAGGTGAACAAGTTTTGCAGTGGAATGTTCCTCATCAAGGAACATTATTACATTGATTACAAATTGAGGGTGTAACATTTTCCTTTTTATAGATTCAGAATTCTTTCTTCAATATTGCATCCAGCTTATATAATTCCGATAGGGTACCTCTGTTAGAAACTGATTAGATAAGGATTCCATTTCTGAGGAAGCTGAAGCCCCATGCCTCCTGCACTGAGTCGATAAAAATCAGTGGCTTTTTCTAATCTGATGAAGATGAGGAGTAAAATTTTATACTTAATTCCTGGGGAAGGGTAGGGAGTCCTTGAACTGTCAATAAACAGAAGATAATGGTTGGAGATGGATGTCATCTGGGCACAACTACTATGTCATAATTTATGTGTCTTACCTTGATTTGTGACAGTCTGAGGTCACTGACCTGAATTAGGGAATTGTGTGTTGAGTTATCTCCCCTTTTTAATAGTGCAGCCTGTTATTGAGGAGAAGTCAATAAGGTCACAAAATGTAGAATAAAGTGTTGGTACAATGTTCAGATATTTGGTGTATTTTCTTAACTACACATGCAGTTATTTGTTATCAGTTAGCAATACTAATAGCATCATTTTTAGTACAACTGATAGGTATCCAATTATAGTCCATCTCAAGGAGTCAACTAAGAGAAGTCAATCCTGTACTGAATTCTGAGAAAATCTCTCTGGGATAAATCCTCTGTAATGTAATAGTATTTAAACTAAAATGAACCCGGTCCACCTTCATATGCTACTATTGATCTGTGAGTCATCTGATCAGGATTGGAAAATCTTGTCAACTTGATGCACTTGCATTCTCTGAGTGAGATTGTCTGATGTAGGAGGAAGCCGAAGACAGTGTGCGGTTGGAACTGTCCATTGGGCTAGGAAGAATTAAAGACATGGCAGATTAATTATTCATACCAATGTATTGTTCCGGATAGTAAGATAATGCCACTGGAGTCATTTTCAGATTGATCTTGCATTTTGTGAGAGAGATTCATCTGTATACCTGTGTCATTCAAAATTAATTAATCTCCTGAAAATTAAAAACCGGAAAGAAACTTCAGGTGTTTTCTTGAGGCAGAGGAAAGACTTGAATTACCCCTGTGCTGATCACTACATGTCACTGATTCTTGTGAGAGAAGGAATACAACAGTGACAGTGGTTTGGAGGGCAGTGGTGCAGCCATGATGTACTTTATTTTGACAGATTCACAGATCCCTTGGACAATGGCTGACAGATTAATTTGGCACTTATTACATGTTTATTATTCAAATCAAGTTTTGCCCTGGTCTGGGAGAGCAACAGAGGCTAGTTTATATTGATTTTTCAATGGAATCACCTCTACTTTCTCCCCCTCTCTCTCCATAACTCGGATTGACTAGAGGCTGAGTAACCAGACACTGCTTAAAGTGACTCAGATCTTATTGACAGATTTTCATTAAAGACATTCCTTTGTCAATTAGTGGCCTTGTTTCATTGCAATGTTCCAGTGGGTCTGGCATCAGGGAGAAAAAAAGGAGAGAAATTTTGTGTCACATTGTGAAATGGAATTAGCTGTCTTGTAGCTTAACTTGGTTGATGTAAGTTTGGATTCTGGAGAAAAGGAAAATATAATGAGAGGAATGAAAACAGGAAGTTTTTTCACATTTATCAAATTTGTCAGTCTAAACTAATATAGTGCCTGAATTCCTGTTTGATTCAATGTGTTGGAGATGCGTTTGGGGATATAGACAATATGATCAAGCTTGTGCCTCACAGTCTCACACTGACCATTGATCTGACATGACAGGGTGATTGGCAGTTGATGGAAGATGTGTGCCGCCATGGTCCTGGACCAACTGCTGGTTCTGTTGTGGTGCAAGTCAGAAAAAGATGGTACACCTGTCAAGACAGGTGTCAACAGGTAAGTGGCTCTGCATCTGCTGAGGTCATTTCAGATGTGGTTGTATTGACAGGTAGATTTTCATTTGATGTTCTGTGGTATGTACCAAAACATTAACACACTGAAAACAAGGCAACTTGATCGTGTAATTTTGGCACAGAACACTGTTTGTTATTCAATGTAATTAATTTTATGTTCAGTTCTTGTGTGTAGAGTTAAAGTTACTATCTCTTTAATTGCAATATAGGCAGACATTGAAGGAATAATGAAAATTTCTCAGTGAAAGGAGTGGCTTGTAAAGCAGTATGTTCAAGAAAAGGTTCCACATTTGACATGAAATCAGTTGAACAGCTGATGTGGTTCTGTATAAATAATTCTAGTAGGTGTTCCCCTACGTGAGGCCCCTAGCCAATCAGTCAGACTTTTATGATACACAGAAAAATGAGTGTTTGTGATATTTAATGGTTTCCTGTGCTCTTCATCCAAACAATTCCACAATTACAACATGTGTGCAAGTTAGAGAACAGGGCAATGTCCAACAGCAAATGCTGGGTTTTGCCTCTGCATCTTTTTGCCTCCAAGAATGATTATTTTGGTGTTACAGCCAGTTGGATTTCTCAGCAGTTGGAGTAATTGTTTGTAATGAGAAGCTATGCCAGTGCAGAAGTAAGTGTTGTTTTCATGGAATAATAGCTTTGGAAAGTCAAAGGTGGCTTTTTCTTTTAAGAGAACAAAGAGGGTTGTTTTTCCCCAATATTTGTGTACCGGTACTTACAATCAATTTGGACTTTTGGGGGGTCCATCTGCCAAAATGATGAATCGTAAAAGGGTGCATAATTAGGGGTGTTACCTTTCTGACTAACTTCATGTTGATCTAGAGAAACAGAGGAAGGATTGTTTTTGGAAGATTATGTTTTTGAGTTTAGGAGAAATTCTGTGTTTTTGATGGATGTGAACTGGATGCATTGTCAAACCATTAAGCTTTCTCTTCTCTCTTCAATGTTGTGGTTAATTATGTGTAAGCTGCTGGATCTCACCATATGGCAGGTGTGTATATGTGTGTATTGCTCCTAGATACAGCTAAATCACATGTGGAAGTATGGACTCAGGTGAAAAATTAGTATCGATGAAACATTCTGCTGATGAATAATTTCCATGATAAGGATCATTTCAGTGCAGTGTTACATCTGACTCGGAGCATTTAGGGTATTAAAGATGATGGAGTGAAAATGTGGGCACAAGGTGCAAGTCAATTTGATAGTTTATATGAAAATTAGATCAAGAAAACCCTGTTAGCTCTTGTTTGAATGTTCTCTGAAGTGTCATGCTGGGTTTAAAAAGGAAGTGCTGAGATTTTAGAATTGACCTTCTTATATTCAAGTATACATGTAGTACATGAAATGAGTTTCCTATGTTGGTAATGTCCTTTGAGAAATGCAGTGATAGCATTGACAGTCACACTTGAAATCAGTCGGGATGTAGACATGACTGCAACCAAGTGGCCAGATGTGATATGTTATTTGCTGGGATGTGTATTGACACTTGCATATTCTCCTTGAACTGGCACAAATGTCTGTCCATTAATTAGTGTTTGTCTGGAGATGGTACTGTTTGTAATAAATGATTCATCCATGGGGGAATATTTTACCTTTTGTCATCAGCCAGATCCTGATATAAACTGCATCAGGAAGTATATTGGTACCTACTCTATTTTTTGGTAAATAAAAATGAGTTACTCTGAGAATTAGTTTATTGGGAAATACCATCTCCTTTCTTAAGATAAATTACATGTGTACTTCATTTGTTGTTGATATTTATCCTTAGTCAGCTAGTTTAAATGGAAAATTAATTGTCTCTACACTGTGTGTCAATTAAACTAAAGGACGGATAGTGCATATATATACTTACATATATTCACCATGTACAGTGCATTTCTAACATGTGTGTGTCTTGTGTCTGGAGTTAGGTTCATACACATGGTGTTCATGTGTTTATAGAGATCAGGCCCTGGAAAGCACCATGTCCAAGTGTTGTAGGCTGGTACTGTTCATTGATTGAGGCCGTATCAGATTATGCAGGGTCTGGTAAGCTGTGAAATTCTTTGTCTTCCGTCTCTGTGGCTGGCTAGCATCCTTTGATGGTGCAGTACTGCACTGCTGACTGGGACACCCACATAGACAAGGGGCTGGGGAAACATTTTATGCTGCTGGAAAATTAGTTTCCATTTTCTTTTCATTGATTATGCACACGGTGAGATGGAAGGGAAACATTTTGCATTGCCAATGTAGAGCAGATTGCATGTTTTATTCCGTGCAAGTGGCTTTTAATCTTGTGAGGTTATTTTAAATTGATATTTTTTGGCAAGGTTATTATACTAATTATTTACAGTTTATGAAAAAAATCAAGTCAAAGAAAGAGAAAGTGAGAAAGAATAAAAAGAGTGAGAGGGGGATAAAGAGAGAGGGAAGGCGGAAAAAATAACTGTCAATATCTGTCAATGTTACATATAAACATATGATGAACTAGAAGATCTTGCCAAAAAATATCAACTCAAGTTTTAAACAAAATGGCTTGGCAATAAAAAGTTGAGAGAATCTTGATTATAAACCAGATCTATGAAAGTGGCACGCGACTGCCCTGCATTACATTAATTTCCATCCTTTTTTATTTGTAAACACTACATAGATTTGTAACTGTTTCTCACTGCTGCTATCAATCAGTTTTGAAGTACAATGGAGTCTTGGCAGCACTTTACTAAGAAGGATGTTGACATTAAGTATGAACTTTGTAACTACTGAACATGGAGAATAAGGCAACTGTTGGGAAATTACAACACTTGAAATTTGAAATAGAAGTAGAATTCAATGTTGGTTTTGATTTGCAAGGAAGGGCTTATAATAATCAGAACTTTTATCACTTTCTTTATGACATGATTTGCCTCAAAAACAAATCATGGACAAGATGTTATGTTGGAAAATTTGAACAATTTAATGTTCAATTAATGTTTAATTTAATGTGAGGAAAATTGAGTTATGTTAGAAAATTTAAATTCATTCCCAATGTATGATTTTATTCATATGAGTGCAATGCCATGTGCAATAGTTTGAATTGAAACTTCTAATGCGTATGTCTATTCACATGCATACTCTATCTTAGTATGTGAGAGCAAAATTTAATTTGTATTTTGCAAATAAATCCTGATACAGTCAACAAAGACAATGAAGTTTTATTACAAAGTAAAAAGAGCAAAGTAAGGCCATGAACTGCTTCCAGGGCTAATTTTGCTCCAAAACTGCGAAATGGTTAGCTTACAGGGAATATGGCACAGATGAAGAAAGTAGTTGGCTATGTGGGCTTTCAGCACATAGTTGTGTGTTAAATCTGGCTAATCCAAGCATGGCTTTTGGAGGCTGTGGAGGAATAGGGTGCCAGATTAACACCTGGGGAGGGACGTGTGATTGTTTGCTGTGTGCATGACTGACATGCACTGCACATGCTGATTGTACACCTGGGACTGCAGAGATGAAGGAGTGAAGTTTCTGGCATTGCACCACATGTGTAACTGATATTAATGATATTAATGCCCATGATGATAGCCATCGAAATATTTCAAAGTGAACTTTGATATTGTTTAAGAGTTTGAAACCTGAATTTGCTCTTTGTAGAGTTCGATCTTTTTGATATATTAAGATTGGCTGTTGATACATGTACATGTCAAATTTGATTCATAAATGGCTCTTTACATTTACTACATATTTTAAACAAATTCTGCACTGTAATGTTGAAGGGTTGGCCATTTTTCAAATTATAGAGAATGGGCGAGCTTTACATGTGAACACTTCTGGTACATATAAAAGTACAGGTTGCATCCCAACATAAGCAGTAACTGTGTTCTTCATGACATCAAGGTTTATTGATGAACAGAAAGCTAGGTTGATTGGTGACTAACTCTTTGCTTGCACCAAGTAACTAATTTGCCCTCATCATAAGAGCTGTATGTAAACAAATAACATCATATGACATGTTAAGCTGTTGATGAGGGAAATTATGTAGAATTCAGCCAGTTTAAGGCTTAGAAGTGGTTTCCTGGTGGTTCTGGAAATAACCTGTAAAATGTTGTTCAAGAGGAATATAAACTCCAATCATTAATTAAAATCGGAGAGAAAATGGACATTATTGTGTTTACATAATAACAAGTGGATTTACTTTTTTTGCTGAGGGGAAAATTTCACTTTTTTTTTCATCAAAGTGGGTGCTAAGAGTGAGAGGTAAGTTTTTTAATCTAAATAAATTTACAAAGAAGTAATTTCAGATTAAAGGGTTATCTGTGTAGTAGCAATAGACAAATGATTCTGTAAGCACTTGAAATGTAATCTTTATTATCTGAGTTATCTAATCACTTTCAAGCAACTCTTTGCAATGGTGGGGAATCACTCCAAGTCAGATCTCTTCTACACTTTGTGGTTTTGACGTTTTTGTGTTGATAGTTCAGGAAGAGGCAGACAAAAAACCGATTCAATGCTGAGATGTTTGTAATGGAATTGGACAAACTAAATCAAGTGTAAAAAAAGGGAGGAATGCTTTGCTGGCTAATATGCCCTCTGGAAACAATTTACCGGTAGTTAGAGTTTCTTGAGCGAGTCTGTAATTTGAAGAGGAAATCCTTTATGCTTGAATCTTGAAAGGGGAAGGAAATACTCCGTTTGTTCTTCCTGGCTTTGGAAATTTACACTTGGTGGAAACAGACCACAAGTTTTTTGTATGCAACAAAATATAAAATAGTTCCTAGTCATCATAAAAAATGTCATAGCATTTTTGTGTTCATTTGATTGATTTTTGTCTCCCACTTTTAAAGCTTAAATGCAGATATGCTTTTCCATGAAATGTAATGTATGGCATATTTTTGTTCTTTTTTAATGACACAGCTGAATTTTATGTATATCTTTGTTTTGCTTCAATTTACAATGTATATGTTTTGTGTTTTTCACCTTTATGTCCACAGCTCAGACTTTTGATCACAATGGGATGTCAACTTTTATAAGTTGTCATGGCCTTTGAGGTTCAGAATATATACAGCACACCACAGATTCCGCGCAAGCGGCCATGTTTACGTCCTCGCCGAATGACGCTGATCGATCTCAGGTACACGCCTGTCTTAGACCTGCAACACTCTCTCCTGATGCCTGCCAGGAGACCTATACACTGTTTTAGACCTATGTCATTTTCTCTTGATGCCTGCCAGGGTACCTATATTCTTTAACCTACACCACTCTCCCTGATGCCTGCCAGGGGACCTATACACTTAGACCTATACTTCTCTCTCCTGGTGCCTGTGAGGAGATCTTTACATTTAGTCCTACACGACTCTCCTGATGCCTGCCAGGAGACCTGTTCACTATCTAGACCATTTTTTTGTACCGTTGATCTTGGTCACATGAATGTTTGGGTTTTTTTTCTCAAATTTATCTCTTATACTCTCAAATAAATAGTTGGCACCAGCATGATCTTAACTGATATATAGTCTGTATATTCCTGATAAATATTAATGGTAATGTAAGACTACAAATACTACACATAATTTAAATGTAAGAAAGACCTCTGTGTCAATTTATAAAGTTCTTGGCATTGAAAGGTCTTATAAGACCGAGAACAACTGCTTTCTTTCTTGCATTAAGCCTAAGAATAACTCTAAGGTATATTTTATTACGCTTACAAGAAGTACAGAAATATTTTTTGGGCAATATATCTCATTTTATGAAGCTGATAGTGATAGGTAGAGAGAGCTGAGGGAAGGATTATGCAATTTTCAATCAGATAAAGGGGGATGCCTGAATTATTGTATTGTAAGGATGAGGCGATATTGACGGAGCTATCTAGTCATAAAGAGTTTTTTGTCATTTCTGGAAATCATTAATTGAACATCACAGACTTTAACAGCAGCAATAGGTTAACATATCCCTCACCTTTCAAAAGATATTTTAGGCAGCAGGCCAAAGTTACCAAACACCTTTGTGTATGTACATTCTCAACATCCACGCACCAAATATCTCATGGGAGGGGGATTGATGTACATGTACATGTAGTAGTTTTAATGCGTCTGGTTATTTTACTGCCAGAATTTTAGAGTATTCTGTAAACTTAAAATGATATCCAAAATATTAGTCGCTTATCTCTCTTTTAAACTGTCACTGAAAAGGAAAGCGAGAACTATAACACAGAGAAACAGTGTGGGTTTACTCGATTCCTTTATGCATGGCAGTAAACCAAAATGGACTTGAATTAGCAGGGCACAATGTTTCATCTGATACAAGGAAACACTTTCCACTTATTTTTCGTAGAATGAAAATTTAGTAGTATGGTACATATAATTTGACTGATGTATGTTTAAGCAAATCCAGCAGCTATGGATTAAGTGACCTGTATTTTCTTAAATTGATTAGTTTATGATGTAGAAAAAGAAGTTCAGTTGAAGTAAATTTTTTGTTCCATACTCCATACTTAAATTGTAGAGAGAATTTTACTGACTTCTATGACTGGAACAATTTGTTTGGTTTTTTTTTGCTAAATAGTTTCATTAATTGATTTGGATTGAGAGTATTCAAGCTCAGAGGCCATTTGTCACAGGTAGACTGTAAAGTAATTCATTACCTTGGAACATGCATCTCATAAAGCATGAAGGTTGTTGTGTTTGCTGCATTTTAATTTGATTGCCTGCTGGTGAATTACTATATACAACATTGTTCACAATGCATGCAGCAATGCTTGCTTTAGTAAGACAGATCTTAGTTAATCTTCATTTCAGAAATGTGAAAGAATCATTCACCATATATTTTCCATGTAATGAATTTGTCATTCAGCTGACAGACTCCATCTTAAGTAGGTACAATGTATCCAGTAGATTGGTTTCTTGAGAAATCTGCCTCAATCACGGCCCACCAGGCTGCATTATTTAGGTAGAAACGAGGGCGGTAGAAAGTGAAGTTTGATAAAGAGGAAAATTAAGATGGTTGTCATGCCAGGAAAGTTATTCCTGAGACATGCAGCCTCAGCATTTCATGGATTAAAGAAACAGTAACTTCAGATTTCATTCATGGAATTCATGGAACAATTTGAAATGAGTGACGGAGAGGGAACTGTAGCCCCCTCTGAAGTGTTTTAAACATGACTAGTGATAAGCAATGCAGCATGAATGTGATGTGTTTCTCCATCAGCCTGTCAGGAACAGTAACCTATCCATCCAATAAGAGAAAATTTCAGGGGGAAATGTTTACAATGCAGGGGTTTCGACCTTGGCTTCTATTTCTTTCGTTTTCGGGACATCTGCGTATTTTCAAGCTAGCTTCGGAGGAGCTGAGATTTTGGATGTGAACAGCTGAGAAAGACAAAACGTGTGTTGGTAAATGGCTTGGTACATCTTGATATGACCTGGGTGTGATGGCATTAACACCAGTTGATATAATATTGTGTCGCTCATCGGAGGGAGATATATATGTATTTTTTATCGAAACAGTGGAAGCTGATATGATGGTAGGAAGGGTAGAGCAGTAGAATGAGATGAGACCAGATGTTCCCTTGAGTAAACTTGCCAAAAAACCTGAATCTCTATATTGTATTTAATAGACTCCAGAGAAAGATTATCTACTTGATAAATGTTGTCACTGAAAAAGAAATGATAAAAAAGTTATTTTGTTTAATCTAGTGTTAAATAGCACAACAGCTGTACAAAGAATTCTAATGTAACTATTTGTATGGAGGAAGAAATTCTTATTTATTGTCACGAGTCTCACATTGATTTTAGCTTATTTATCTCATTGTTATATGTAAACTTTTTTGTACAAATATTTCATGTATGCCAAAATTATAGAAATGCATGTAAAAATTGTTGGAAAAATCCCTTGTAACCGGGGTGTTCATAGGAATGTTAGTATAGTGGATCTTCTGTCACTGGGAGCTAATTAGGGAAATACCTATGTAATCTTACGCTGTATTGGACATAGCCATGGGTAAGGATAGAGACATGGCTATAGGAGCTAGTGAAAGATGGGTGAATGATGCAGGATTTTCCATGTTTCAGAAATGTACGAGTAGATGAAGATGACAACCAGCCCTATAGAAAATGCAGCACTGCTACAATCCGATCAGAGGGGACCGGCACACAGTACTACTCCAAGGTAATGGTCTACTAATGTACTATTCCAAGGTAATGATCCACTAATGTACTGCTCAAAGGTATGCTGCACTCTCAGCTATTTTCCTATCAGCTCTTTTGTAGAACAGTTAGTCCTTTTAATCAGAAAAACCTGAGAACTGGTTTTGTAAGAATTTGAATGAATGTACCTTTTGTCATGCAATCGTTTTGCTAGATCTGCACTCAAGAGCTTATTTTTGATCCAAAGCAATGTCTAAGCGAAATGAAAGTCCTGCTTGAAATTGTTAGAGGTAATGAGATGGAAATCCATAACTCTTGGGTTCAACTTAGGTTGTGAAATGTAGGAATGTGTAAGGAACGTTCAATCATATGAAACAAAATGAAACGCAAATCTTTTGAATGTCAAACACAAGTATTTTAGGGCAGACAGACATCACTTTAACTTCTAAGGCAATCCTATTCAATATGTCAAATATAAATGTACCTAACTGATTAATACAGGATTTAGGCACTCCATGAGAACGTTCTGTTTGACACAGAAAGTATGCTCTCCTGATAGTAAGGCTCCCAGTTGGATTACGTCATTTCACATAGGAAATTATTTATTGACTGATCGTTTGTTTATTTACCGACAGATATTATTGATAAAGTATTCCAAGACTCAAAGGTGTAGTTGAATAAGACAGGAATGTTTCTAAATTCAGAGTGTGGGCTAATGGGATGGTATGTCTGGGGGACAGGAATTGATTTTGGTCTTCCTTTTTTTTCATTCAGCATGGTGGAATTCAACACATGTATGATAGCTCCGACACCAGCAGTCTGGATTCCTTCAAGAGTAACTCCTCCTGTATGAGGATCAGGAGAGTGTCCAGGTAAAGAACTCAGGTTTCTCAAAACAAATTTCATCTTTAAATTCTAAAACAATGAATTCATTTAATCAAATATGCTGTAATGAGAAAACTTTAGCTAAAATAATATTATGACCTTAAATATAAGGTCAGGGTCAAAATGTATATATATGTTACTTCACATGTTGGGTATTGCATCATATTATTTAGTAATGAAATTTCTTTAGCCGATTATTTAATTGGCATAGAGAGTTGAAAATGATAAATGGCTTATTTTAATAATTTTTTAATTTTCAAAGTATCTTGGAAAGTGCTATTACAAACTTTATGTATACAAATAAAACTGAAAAAACGAGCAGGTTTCAGTTTTGTTTGAAGTACTTTATGCTAAGAAATCTAATATACCATAGAAAAAACAAGAATCCACCTGCTTTTTACAGCTCGGTTGATGGATCCACCAGGTTCCCCAGGCTGCAGGAGTGTGCCCATTTTCATTATGACGTGGTAGAACTTCCCAATTTTCAGGTGCATTAAGCTTGTATTTCTAGCCTACAAAGCATTTGTACAGCAATATGTTAGTCATGTATCAATATCAACTTAAATTTTGCAATAATATCCTAGGAGAAATCTTTTTTTTTCTAATTTTTTAAGTTTCAATATATTGATCACTTGATAACAATTTCACCAGTGAGTAATAAACAGATGATTTTGATGGAGTTTGGGATATCCGTAATTGTACACACCATGCTGTGCTTGCTTTGTATCAATATTTGATAGATCTGTTTTGCCAATTCACATGCCTCATTAAACTTTTATCTGTCTGGCAGGCATGTTTAAGTGATGAGGAGCAGGAGAATTTTCACCATGTCGTGGGGGAGGAGGAGGGAGGGGCTTTCCTCATCAAGATCACCTGTGGCAACAAGTGCTGGATGGTCAAGCGCACCCTCAAGAACTTCTGCATGCTTGACAGGCAGCTACACAAGTGTATCTTTGACCGCAAGTTCAGCAGGTTGCCTGAACTCCAGAAATCTGATGAAGAAAAAAGTCCCAAGGTATGTCATTCTTTAATATGGTATGCCAATGTCAACTATATATAGAACGGACAAGGGGTTGGGGTTTTTTGTGTGTATTGTAGTATTTTGTGTAGTTTAATGAGTCTGTGGTTAACTTGTGTGGACATTTATGGGATACAAATATTTTACAGGTATACATTGCTTATGTAAGCTAGAACATGATTGAATTGAATCAAAATCTAAGGGTCATTGATCTAAGTTAATTTTTTTCATTTTGGTAGGAAATGGAACTTTTTCTTCAGGCCTACCTGAAGAGATTTTCTGACATAGCTGGTAGTATGATCAACTGTGGCTCTGTGCTCAACTGGTTTGAGGTAATAAGCATTGTATTTTCTTCTAATTGTATGATAAACATTTCTGCTGTAGTCATTGCAAATGGAATATTTTGATGATGCATGTATTGTACCATCCTTACTATCAATGAAATCTTAAGTACTATTCACATTTGATGTGAAAGAGATGGTGGGGAAAAAAACCTACCGGTATTTGATCACAAAGTATAATCAGTATTCAAACATTCATAGGCAGTGATTTTATGAGACATCCTGAAGGATTTTGTGAAATCTTTCCAGATTGATAATCGTGGAAACCGTTTACTGGTTGTGGATGATTCAGGGATCAATACCCCAGCCATCGCTGCAGCCCATGCAGTCAAAAGATACACATCCCAGGCCATCGACGAAATCTCGCTAGAGGTAAGCCCCGTCTGACACTGCCATAAAGTGATTCACCTTAACTCTTTATTCATTTGCATCAATGCAGTTGCACATCATTAAGATTTCATGAACATTGGATTAGTGCATTATATATCACCTTTGATCACTATTGAGAGTGCCATTGTTAATCTTTTTGTGTTATGTGAGATCAATTATGCATGTTGTAGGTTGGAGACATTGTGTCTGTGATTGATATGCCCTCCACTGATGACACAATTTGGTGGCGGGGAAAACGAGGATTTGAGGTCAGTTCATTGTTGGGGGAATTGTCAAAGGAGCAAAGAAATTTCTTTGGCTTTCTTATTTTAATCAGGTTAGATTTGATTTAAATGTCACAAAGACATTTGATGACGTGATGTAGTGTTGATAATATTACTGAGAGATTATCTTGTTTTATTTATTCAAAAACATTTATTTGCAGTGAATTTTTTTTATATTAAATAAAAGTTGATTCATCTTCATTCTTTAGATTCAGATTTTTTGCAGATTTAATTATTTTTGATTTTAACAAAATGAAATGTAGTGCAAAGTTAGAATCATTTAGTTTTTTTTATCTTGATGCTATAAAGTTTCCTAAATACACTAAAATGTGAGGTCCAAAGCAATATATGATATCCAAGTTTCTCCCATATTCTTTATTGTATAATTTTAATGTTGTTGGGGTTATTTTCACAGGTGGGCTTTTTCCCTGCAGAGTGTGTGGAAGTGATAGGGGACAAAATCCCAGCCTCTGTCCAATCAATGGTGCCCCTCAACAGCAATAGTAAGAAACCTTGTAAGCATGCCTCACATTACTACTCTTCTTCTATTCCTGTCTGTAGCCTTCAGGAATACTTGGAGCCTGTGAATTAGTCATTCTTTGCAATAGACAGCAAAAATCTATGCCATAGCAAATACACCAAAGTAATGGTCTAGAGTTTTTTTTCCTTCCTACTCATTGGACATTTAAGATAACCGATAATGAATGTATACATTGTAGTTTCATTTTGCATGAAATGCCTTATAAACTATTGAAAGTTGGAGACAAATTAAATAGTTTCCTTAATTTTATAAATAATCATTTATCCATTGTTTTAATCTTAAAGTTTTTAAAAGCTCTTTGCTAGAAAAAAAATATTTGCACAATGAATGTAACTAACAAGATTACCAAGAAATGCAGTTCTTGTATGCTTTAGGTGTTGCTGTTTTACTCCATGTTTTATTGATTAATGATCTGTTATTTGTACTTCAAAGCTGTATAAATGTAATAACTATGTTTTCTATAGCTTACAGCCATTAAAATAGTCTGTTTGAAGTGCTTTTATCATTAACTATCACAAAGTGCAGATTTATTGATATGCATTTAATGCATAATGATTTTTGTTCAAACGTCATTGCACATCATGGATGTAATTATGCATAAATGAAAATTGATTGTCTACAGTTCTAGATAACAGTGAAAAAAATACTTTAAAATGTGTACTTTTATTGCACTCTATCACCCTATTGATATCCCACTTGTGAATGTGCTTCAATATAAGCACACAGTATCTTAAACATTTCATACTTGTATTTTAATTGTATTCCCACTAGAAGCTTAACAGTACACACATATGAGTGATATGCATAATATGCATCAGTGATATGCAAAATCTAAAACAAATTGGTCTTGGTACATTTTTTGTTATGATCATAATAAAATGAACCAATGCTAAGGGAGAATGTTCTCTGATTTTGCAGTAGTCCGTAAGCATGGGAAGTTTCTGTCCTTTCTTCGGATGTTCTTCAACACTCGTCCTCCACGGAACCAGTTGAAACAGTCTGGGATTGTCAAGGAGAGGGTGTTCGGTTGTGATCTGGGGGAACACCTGCTCAATTCAGGGCATGATGGTAAATCAGTCTGTTCAATGTCATAGTGTTCAAGAAAAAAGCCAAATGACTTTCAAGGTTGCATAGGAGTAATATCATTTTTATGACTTTCATCCTGTATATTTATTGACCTAAAGGTCTAGGTCACACTTAAGTTTTTTTTCCTAACTATTTTCCATTCAATTAAGACAAAATGAACTTTTAAAACATGACACAGAGTTATGTTGACTGGCAAAATCATGAGTAATATTTTTTGAGATGTAGTATAAATATGTGCTAATTCTTTTGACTTTTCAGTTCCTCTTGTGCTGAAATGCTGCTCTGCATTTATTGAGGAGATGGGCATTGTTGATGGGATATACAGACTTTCTGGAATCACATCAAACATACAGAAATTAAGGTTAGTTCATTCTTTGTTAAGTAATCATTTGTCATGAATTGCGATAAAAAGTAAAAAAACAAAAAAACAAAAAAACAAAACTGTAAGAAATGTATAACAGGAAGAGACACCCTATCAGATACACTTAAATCCCACCCTTTGCTAATTGTTTTCTGTTGACGACAGACTTGCTTTTGATGAGGATCGAGTTCCTGACCTAACAGAAGAGATATACCTACAAGACATTCACTGCATCAGCTCACTGCTCAAGATGTACTTCAGGGAACTCCCTAATCCTCTGCTGACCTACCAGCTCTACGACAAGTTTGCTGTAAGTCCACAAGTCTGCAAGTGTTTAATGCATGGTATAGACTCAGTTGAGATGAAGTTCACCTTGAATAGAGATGTGCAGAAGGCTAGCTTTTTTTGTAAACAAAGATTTGACTTATTATTTTTTTGTTGTTGGTTTATTTGTTTTATTGATAAACTGAAAAAACCATAAGGTGGAAATGTTATTTTGGAGCAAGGATTATTTTCTGGATTTTGTATTTGTTTTGAACACTTGAGAGAATTAGATGATCCAATTTATGTCTGTTTATAGGACGCAGTGCGAGATGAAGACAATAAACTGTGGAAGATCCATGATGTCGTCCAACAACTTCCTCCACCTCATTACAGGTGTGTAACTTAACGAAGTCTAGATTTACAGTGCATGTACATTGAGTGATTCTGTACTCGGTTTATGTTGGATATCATATTAGTTATGATTTTTATTTTGGTTTCCATTTCGTGTAAGTGTGTACTGTAATTGTTCTGCATTATACGATTTTCATTTACTTCCAGGACTGCTGAGTTCTTGATGCGCCATCTAGCAAAAGTTGCAGCATTTGGGAAGGAAACTGGTATGCATTCCAAGAATCTGGCCATTGTGTGGGCCCCAAATCTTCTCAGGTACAAGTGGTTTCAATTCTCTTTGATGTTGGCTCACATCTATTCCCTAATCATGCAGTAAGGACAGTACATTCACCCCTCACACTTTGTGTTGTAGGTCAAAGGAGCTGGAGTGTGGGGGAGGAGCAGCAGCCCTGCAGGGGGTGGGGATCCAGGCAGTCGTCACTGAATGCTTGATTGTTTATGCAGACCTTATCTTCAGTGACAAACTTCCATCATATTCCTCTCCAGAATTGAAACGTAAGGATTACTTTGCTTAAATTGCATAGCTAAGTATATTCATGTAAATGGAAGTAACTTTTAGAGAATAAAAGAAGGTAGGTTTCATTTTCATAGAATTTGAACAAACTATTTTTAGCCTCAAGGAAAAAGCCAAGACCCAAATCTCTAGCAATTTCCACGCCCACAAAGTTGATAACCTTGGAAGAAGCAAGGGAGAGGGCCCTTTCGGCCAGTCTTCGTCCTCCACACCAGAAATACATTGATGTGGGCAGTGGGCCCAAAGGCTTACCTGAGAAGTACCACACAGTACTGGATCTACCTGGCTACAGGTAAGATATAGAGTATAGCATACATTGTGCTTAAAAGGACTTTTTATTTCGTTGATATTTTCTTTGATTTTGTATTTAGGAAGACAAGACTTTTTAAGTTATAAACTTGAAAGCACAAGAACAAATTATCCATTGTTTGTTTGTAGGAAGAAGATGCCTCTTAAGGAGGTTGGAAATTTGAAAGCCAAAAAATCTCCTAGTGGATGGAGGTCCATATTTTCTAAGGGAAACCGACAAAGCAGCATCAAACACAAAAATCACAAAAGTGGATTATCACGTAAGAAGGACCTTCTGAATTTTATTCCTATATCAATTATTAATATGACCTTTTTTTTTTTTTAGATTTTTTACAATTCACATTCCTTAAAAATCATTCAAGTATTGGAATATTTAGTTTGATATTTTCTGTGTAATGGCTTTGTAGAATCCTTGGGCACTGGAATGGAGAGAAAGGCCATCACAGAGGAGGATGTTCAGACCTGGAAGAGGAGGCGACTAAGAGGAGCGAAGAGTGCCGAGTCTCTCCTTGTCCTTCCTCAGTCCTCCTCCATTGACAGTACCAAGAGGATGTCCAGGCTTGTGGATGAGAACATGCTCATGAAAATGTTCCAAGGTAAAGTCAAATCTTCTTACTGTGTATATAAAGCAAGTTATTGTGTGTATTTTGAAGGAGATGCACACAGCTATGCTTTTAAAGAGTTATCAAGATTTTTTAATTTTACTGAATCAAGAACTGTTAGGATGAAAATAATTGCTAGTTTGTGTAGTTTTTAGAAGAAATATAATAAATAATTATTATTTTTGTGTATGTGTTAAAAAAAAGATTACTGTGGTTTCATCAATATTCGTTGATCACCAATTTTCGTGGATTTCGTTGTTTAGTTTATCCATGAAATTAAATTTTCATTGAAATGCAATTTGTACTAATAATTTGTATTGATAGGGTCACTGGCCACGAATTTACGTATCCGTGAAACTGTGATTTTCATTTTATCCACAAAAATTGATACCCTTGAATATTAATGAAACTACAGTAATTGTATTTTTGTGTATGTTATAGGCAAACATTACCCTGTAATTGTAATTTTTGTAACTGTTTTAGAAGAAGAAGGCCGGCGACCTTTAGGTCACAAGAGATCTCTATCCTCAGAGTCCCCTAGGAGCCTCATGCATACAGAGGAGGCTGTAACCTACCCTAGCTACATTGTGGCTGGATCTAGAGAAATGGCAATTGATGTGTATGATCTGAAAGGTATTTGTTTTTGGTAGTTGTAATTTACCAGATATTTGAGTGAAATACAAATTATTTTGAGACATGTTGATGTAAAAATTGTATATATGTGTCAATTGTTTTTGTAGATTGTGTTGAGAATGAAAACCCTGAGAAAAGGAAACAGAAGCAAACCTTTGTTCGTTCTGAGCCAAAGAGGAGAGTTGTATCACATAGGAGGACCCCCTCAGCACCTCTCAGTCCTAAACTTGATGACTCCCGCGAAAAAAGCAGGAGTCCAAAAATGTCAAAGCAAAAGGGCATCTCACAAAGTGTTATTGAAATAGAGCATCGAGGAACAGAGGGACTGAGAGAAAATCTTATGTCATCTTCCATTGACGCAGAAAAATTTGTGTTACACATGGATGACAAAGACTTGCTAAAACCAATCGATCAAAAGAGCAAAAGCCCCTCAAGTGACAGTCGGAGACTTAGGAAATCACCACAGAGAGATTCAAAGGAAATGTCTGCTTCTCCTAAAGAACAGAGAAAGACCTTAGACATTAGTGACAAACTACAGAGGAAGGACGAAGTGATCGATTTACCAGAGAGTCCTGGAGCTAGAAGGAAGAACTGGCTAAGCAGTTCATCTTCCACCCCCTCCACAACTCCAGATGAACCTCCATTACATCAGTATTTCTCCAGACATCACGACTATGCAGAAATCTCAAACAGTGAAAGTGAACTTATCGACAACATCCAGTCATCTTCTACCTTAAAGGCAGAGGAAAACGCAAACCGATTATCGGACAATTACGACAATGTGGATAATGCAATGTTTTTTCTTCCATCAGATGACACGGATCTACTGCAGTCCATTGATCAGGCAACACAGTCTATTAATCAAGCTTTGGACAACACTGTAACCTCATATTCCTACAGCGAAAGTGAAACAAACTTTTCCTCTGTGGAGTTTTCAAAGAGTAGAACTAATGAATGTTCTAGAATGTCGAAGTGTTTAAGTGTCCCCTCTGACATTCAAAAATCTCTTGAAAACCTAACCTCTGGAAGCCAAACTGACTTGTTATCTTCCATAACTTTAAGTGAAGTATCTACTTCCATAGACAGTTTCAGTCTCAGTGAGGAAACCAGTTCTGGTGCTGACAGAAAGCGTCGGAGTGCCTCACTGGACAGTCTGACCGAATCACCACTCACACGAACATTGATAGAAATCAATGCTCAGATAGACCAGGCCTTCAAGAACGAAGTCCAAAAAGCAAAGAAACTGAAAGAGGAAAAAAGTTTGTCAATCGATTCTGGTGACTTCAAGGAAGAGATTGCAACAAGTATGTATGAATCTGCCAACCAAGACTCAAATACATTCGTGGACAGACCTGCTGCTGAAGTACAAGTTGTTGAAACTCCAAGATTAATTCGTGCTCCATTACGTAGTGCCAAAGACCAAAACTTTTCATTAAATGTGGGGAAGTCTGCTGAATCTACAAACATTTCATCATCATATCAAACCAAAACACACACTCCTGAGGAGCATTTAGTTGCTTTTTCCTCTGTACAGCAAGTTCACAGTGCTTCATCAGAATCCAGAATAATCTCACCCCAAGAATCTCCCAAGCAAAACCTAAAAGGATCTGCCTCATCCCTCATTTCTATGTCACCTTTGTCGAGTCCAGTCATGGCAAGGACAGGAAGTTCTCCCATGTCAAGTCCTGTTCAGAGACGCCCAAAACGTTCACAACCAGACACCCCCACCCAGCCCTGGGCCCAAGACAGTCCAATCTCTAGTCCTGGTGCTGCTCAGGGGGGTTACGTTTCACCATTAATGAGTCCAGCTAGCTCAGACCAATCCTTTGATTACGATTCTCAACAGAGAAAAATGCTGTCCAGGAGAGGAAAAGTGACTTTTGATTTGTCTGATGATGATCTCTATTTTCTTTCACAACAAGGAAAGAAGAGAGAAACACTTAAAAGATCTGACTCTAATTCATCCTCTTCAACTGTATCTAGTCTTTCGAGTCCAGAGGCCCGGGTAAAACAAACCTCCAAACCTGACAATTCTCCTTCTGCAATTCCAAAGCAGTCAGCTAAAAGAGATTTTCCACATTTATTGCTCTCTTCCTCAAACACTGATACAAAATCCACTTCTAGTCCACGTTCTCCTCGCAACCAGCCAAGATGGGAAGATTTGGCTGGGCTTAACCAAGATTTTCGAGCAATGGCTGGTTTAGATAAATCATCCAACAAACCACAAGGAAAATCAAAAGAAGGGAAGTCAACTACACCACTGACAAAATCTTCATCAAACCATGAAAACTTAGATTCTTCTTTTGACAAAAAGATTCATGACCTTTCCAATTTTAATGAACTCTGGAAAACCCAGCTTGCACCAACTGGTGATGTGTGTAGATTAACTGATAATAGAGACAATGGTCATGGTGGGAATAAACACCAGTTAAAGAGATCTGTGACATTACCAGCTTCCATGGAAGTGCCGCAGACATTTGACCAGAGGGACCACAGCCCAGAGTGTAGCACAGAAGAAAGGACTGTCGTGGAGCATAAACCAATGATCAAAAAAAGTTTGACAGACTGTGATCTCCCTCAAATAAAACACTGTAGTATTGTAACACAGGGAAGCACAGACACTTCCTCAAGTTCTGAAATGCATTTATGTGAATCTGGAGCAAGTCTTGTGGTGCATGAAGAAAACAGTATGGATAGTCAAGTGAATATATGTAGGAGTGAAAGTTACAACCTAGCTGTGGGACATTCAGTGGGAAGAAATGACATCCAGGACAAGGAGCAAACAAACAAACCAGCACAGATTGGAAAGAAAATCAACAAAACCCACAAGGTTGATGGGAAAGATGTTGTATTGAATATGCCAGTTCTACCCCCTTTGGAGTTGTCTGGATTCCCCAAGTTTGAAAACTCAGATCAAGTTCCCATAACTGGTGCTTCCAAGCTAAGCTGTGATAAAAATGAAAAAGCTGGCAATTGCAATGATTTGTTGGGAGGTGAAGCAAGCTTCCCTGTAAACTTGTCTGACAGTTATTATGACAATTCAGATATGAATACATATGGAGGCGACAACTCTTTAAATGATACAAATTCATTTGGAGGTCATAGCAGTATGATGGATGAGATTGACATCAATGAAAGTTGTTTTGGAATTCCAACACATCAGAATCTCAGCAATGAAATAAGAGAGAAAATGCAAGATCGATTCAAAGTGAAGGATCATAGCTCTACATTTAATGACACCATACAACCAGGACTTAATGTTCGCGAATTCCCAGATCACATGGTAATCGATGAAAATTACGACCATCCTCATGGAATGGACGTTGATGCTTCAGTGCTGGCTACTGGGTACACATCCATAACCAGACCAGCAGAAGACATTCAGATGTTGTCACAAGGGCCACTGATCACTGCAGAACCGTTTGTGGTTGAACAGATTGAACCAGTTAGTCAAATGGTTCATCCCATTGATAATTCTGAGGAAGAGGCACAGAATGCAATCAATGCAGACAAAGAGTTCAATATGACACTTCAAACATCATTGAATCAGAATGCCTTCTTTAAACCTTCGTGTGACAGAGAGACTGCCATGGAAACTGACATCTGCAGCAGTGTCAGTGGACCACTTCCTCAGCTTCCCCCTCCAGAACAGGAGTTCCTAGAAGTTCGTAGACCACGTGTCATGAAAACTAAATCAAAAACTCTCTCAAGTGAAGGGAGTTCAGAGAAAGGTGAAAACGAGGTGATAGTGGAGCATAGAGCAAGTTTTAAGAAAAAAGCCCCTGTTCCTCTGCCAACCTCCAAATCAAGAAAAGAGTGCAAACAACCAATGGAAGCACTTGATTTCTCTGACTTGAATGATGATGTTTTTGTCGATGATGTAAAGTCAAATATAACCAGTAGCAAATTAGTTAGTCGTGTTCATCATAAATCTGTAGCAGAAAGATGTGTTGGAAATTTTCCAGCTTTAGAAGAGCCCCCTAACCGTAGTTCTCTGGATGAATCTGTCCTGCAGATGGCTTCATCACGTCATGATGATTTCACAGAGGAAGACGGTCAAACAGAAGATGTCAGGTTTACAAAAGCTCACAAGTCAACAAAGTTGCAAAGTCTTAAGGAACTGTTTGAAAAGTCATGTAAAGAAAGTGCAGAAAAATTCAAAATGGCCAGTACTACATCTCAAGAAAATTTAGTTTGCTTGCCGACCCCAGAGTCCCCTCAAGACACAAGTAGAATTGTGAATGCTAGAGCTTCGTTTGGAAAACAGAAGTCTTATTCACAGATTGAGCAATCAGGATTTGAACAGATTGGTGCATGTGGTCCTGCATTGGATAATTTCAATGTCCCAGGAAACAGGAGAAGCATTTCGACAGATGTGGGTTATGAATTCCAAATTTCAAAAAATATTGGAATAAGAAGTGAAAAAATTGATAAATCTGTTGCAATAGGGAAGCCTCCTAAACATAGGAGTGTTTCAAAGACAAGGACTGGTAGTGAGTCATCCATGTGCGAGTCTGACATGAGGACAAGGTCTTCTCGATCTGTTGATGGATCTCCAAAGTTTGCTCGAGAGGGATCTCTTAGTTCAAAAAGTTCGCCAAAATCTCAGAGAGACTCCTCTCCCTTTAGCCAAATTTCATCAGATGACTCCCCTCGAGGAATTCGTCGGTGTTCCGAAGAAAGCTCACCTCGAAGTATTCGGCATCAGTCTTCCGAGGAAAACTCACCCAAAATTCTAAGGGTCAAATCTGATGGCTCTCCCAGGGGAACAAGGCATGTTTCCTTTCAGAGCCACAATCAGTCTATAACAACCTCACAAGGTGCGTCTGGGAGTGGCGTGGTGGTGGTTAGCTCAGAGAAAAACGAAAGAATGACCAAGTCATGTTCAGTGTTAAACACTTCACCCCAAGGTGCATCCAGAGGTAGTGGTCCAGAGGATGTGATGAGCAGGTCTCTGACATTAGAACATTCTCATTCTCTAGAGGAAGCCACATCTCATCTCAAAAGAAGAGGGAGCATTAAAGAGCTCATGCATTTTTTCGAAAGTAAGCAGGAAGGGATTGATGAAGAACCACGACAGGTCGGTCGACAGCGTGTTCACAGTGTTTCGCCAACTTTAGGACTAAGACAATCCAACTCGCGATCTTCTGAATCTTTGACCCTTGTTAATGTCCGTCATAGTTTAGAGTTGCCATCATCAAGTGGTCTATCAACCCTGGAGGGGATGTCGAGACCACAACCAGTTCGAATGGGTCCTAAGCCATTTTACAGTGTCAAAAACAATTGATTTCAAGTGCTTTGTACAATGCATAAAAATAGGGTTTCAATCTGAAATATTACTTAGGGACCACACCTAATCAATATAGCAATAATATTTTCCTTGATATTCTCATTAATATGAATTTCCTAGAACTGATACATTTTTAAAATCATTAAAACACAAGTTGTGTGGCAATGTGCAATAGTGAAGTTTTAGAAAGCAGCATTTTTTACTGTTTTTACACCCATTCCAACTATGATAACATTGACATAGTACAGTTTATTTCCTTTGGCTTCATTTATATTTTTCTTTGATGGTTAGTTTATTGTGCAGTATTATTTTTGGGTATTTAAATTTCAGTTTTTAACTGTCTTTTGAGTTGATGATTATGTCATAAGTCAGAAAGTAGACCATGCACTGCCATGTAGGTAATTGCTGTAAATGCCACTTCATCTTTATAGTAGAGTAACTGTGTAGGAGGCTAGCTGGACTTTCACATGACAGCTTCTGTATCCAGTGTATATATACATGTATACAACATGATAGATATTTGCCATGTATTCTCTCTAGTCAGTATTTATTTATTTTTTGTTTATGTGTATTTGTTAGCAACACTCTTATAGAACTATGTGAACGTGGTATTTTGCCCTATGTATATATAATGTAAAAATACCCTCTTCCTAATAAATCCTTTGTATTTGTGATCACATGCAGATGGTTGTATTGAGCGGTTGTAAATCCTGCTCACAAATGAAAGAGTAAAAAGTCATTATCTGAAAAGAATCCTATCATTTCCTCCCCCTGGTAGCTCAGATCAAATACTAGTATAAACGGGAGTTCCTTACCATAATGAAATTGTCTGTCATCATCAGATAGTTTATTCTAGTTGGTTGATTTAGTGTGCTTTTGTTCATTGGTCATGTGTGAGAGTTTTCCCCCTTCCTGTATTACATGTGATTGTATGTTTATTTTCTGCACTTCCATGTACTATACCTGTATTTGTATGGGTAAAGATTCTCAAGTGCTTATGGCAGGGTCCCAGTGTAAAAGATTGGGATTTTTAGCATAATATTTATTTTTTATTCCATATTTCATTATCAGAATGTGTAAAACCTCACAAACAGGCAATAAACTGGTGATTAATAAATATTGCAAAACATTACCTGTGTGCATTTGTATTACTGTTATATGATTTTTGATTAGTTAAAGTGATTAGTTGCATACACCTAAAATACTGTCTCACTGTAAAAAGTTACATGAAACAATCAGCTGAAATTTGGAGTTATAGTCTGTCCCAAGATATTTATGCAACACATTTGGACGATTTTTAATGAAATACACATACCTGTGAAAGAAGTGCAATTGAAATAGTTGAAAGGGATAATTTCATTGACACATTATCATCTTTCACTCAGAAAAATTCACAGGAACGAAAACTGATTCCTTACAGAATTTATAATGGGGAAAGTTTACATCTTTTCTCCATTCGGAATACATCGCACAATTTTTCAATGTTAACATCTGGGCTTGCTGCAATGCAAAATCCCCATAGACATCACATTTTTTAGCATTGTATTGAAACGTGATAAGCTAACGGGGGCTTTTCAACTGAGAAATCTTGGAAATTTTTCATACTTTTGAACATCGTTTGATGCCCAAAGGATTTAAATACAAACATCGAACAATTAAGCAAAATGTGACTCCAGGATATCTTTGGACAGAGTATGGCTGTCAGTAGAATAAACTTTTCGCCACATGGAAATTTCAGGATAATCTTATGGTCTTGAAGTATTGTTTGAACATTTCTCCACCTTGAAGGCTATACAATGTACGGTACTGCAAAATCCACATTAACTAATTTTTTTATTTCTCGTATTTAAATTATTGCTCTTTTACAAAATTTTCATTTCCTGCCAATGCCTTAATAATCCACAGAACAATTTGATTAAATCTGGTTTCTGTCATCACATTCTGTTTTTGAACCTGCTCATTAGATGTAATGGAAAAAAATTTATTCGTAAGAAACTATTGTTCTAAGATGTAATGACATTGCTCAATACTCTACGTGTATCAAAGAATTACCAAGTATAATTATTAATTTCAGTAGACTGTTTGGATGGATTACATGGTAATGACCAAAATAATGTGATGGAAAAGATATGACCATGATGTCTATGGTTGGTAATATGTTGACTTATCAATACATCCATAACAAAACAACAACATTTGGCTTTACAGAAAATTTTAATTGAACTTGATCATCTAGACTATAAAATATTGCAAGCACCGGTTCACCATAATACAGTCCATCAAAAATGGAGGTATAACTATATCCAATAACTGATTTATATATAAAATGGTATTGTATTCCAAATGAATACAAATTATTTGTTTCTGTCATGTATTCTCCATATTGGCTGCCTAGCTGAGTTACATTAAGTGTTGCAAGTCAAATACATGTACATATTGTATAACCCAGTACTACTGTAACACTGATCACATAATTATCTTGAGGAATATACAACAATCATACAAATAATAGTATTAAATAAGCCACTTTTTAAATACTTGTTTTTCATATTAATCACTCCCTGGTAATTAAACAGAATTTTTCCATCACTACTGGTAGTATGTCAAATATTGCAGTTTTTAATCAAGCATCATGTTTAATGATCCTAAATTAAAATTTGGGAATCACTCCATCCATTTTGGATCAAACAGAAGTGGGAAAAATTGTCCATCCATTTTTTCACCCTATAAAAATAGAGATAATATGTACATGAATTATAAAATTAAAAGTAGGACAGATCATAATATGGAATAAACATTTGCTCTGAAATGTACAATGTATTAAAACTTGTACCAAAGAAGCTTACAATTCTCACAAGCACAACAGTTGTGTTAGTTACTTCTAGAAGAAAGAATGCAATTACTCTTTCTTTTATATAATTATATGTACTTCAATTTTACCAGGAAAAACAGTCTGGAAACTAACATATTGCATCTCGCTGAATATAATACGCACTGGTGTTTATCAGTAATATGCATCCCCCTCCTTTGGATCCCAAAATTGGGGGAACATTTTTTGACCAAATAGTAATCTTTACTTTAATGATAATGATAATATGTAAGGAAATCTTCATGAAATTTTATATGATACTAAAACTTAACATTCTGATAAGCTTTCTGATGATGAATTTTTTATGATTTTGATTTTATGAATTGTGTTAGTCTATGAACAGCTCAACAAGTGTACTGATCAGAGAAAACAGGGGTACACAGGATTTTATGGGTGTTTTGATATTGGGTAATGTAATGCATTAAATCTATAAAATCAATATATATATTTCGTAATGACTGTATTATACATGTATGTAACTACAATCACCCTCTACATGCAACATATGATAATTTAAAAGGGGTTGGATGGCCACGGTCATTTTTAGACTGTATTGACCTCCTTGAGAAGAAGATCAAGAGCTTTGTTTAGATAGTGAAAAATTGTCAAATTTAAAAGCTGAAATATACTGAATTTTTCTTAACTATATAATATTTTATAGCTTAACAAACCATATCTAAAAATGTATCGCAGATCTGATATTTAATTTGTTGACCAAAAAGCCTCCTTAAGGTGAGAACCTGAATTGTAAGAGTCTGTGTTTGAGCATTAGCATGTAGTAAATATAAGAAATGCTTAAACCAAATCATTTGACATGTTAATAAAAGTCTGGAGTATAGGAGACACACCTTGGGGATCTTGATCCCCTTTAATAGGTCTTCGTCTGTGTTGGATATTGTTCCATCTGCGAAGTAGTTCAGAACTGCAGATCTTCTAGGACTAGGTGACCTGATTTCAAAACAATCACATCATAAAATCTAGAGAACTAAACCTTCTTTTTGTTAACCATTTACTGTTACATATATTATAAAGTTGATTTTTAACTAACTTTATCAAATGAATTATACATATACATATATATTATAAGTTAAAGCTACACTTACTTGTTTCCATAGGAACCATGAACTGCCATACCAGTGTGAAAACTGGCTTCTCCTTTCTTTAGCAGAGAGGGTATAGGTTTAAACTCTTTCTTTTCTTCCTCTGTCAACACTGTCTGTTCAGTGAAATCAATGAAATATTTTAATGATTTTTTCATTTGAAAGAAATTGGCCTTACAGAGATAGTGCTTGTCAGGGTGGTAATGTTGAAATATATTTAAATTTTATTTTGTTTACTTGAAAGTTGGTTTCCATCAAATTTCAATAACAACTGCCAACTTTCTATTTGAAATTAGCTGTTTAACCACAAGAGTCCTTCCCAAGCCAATGACCCTATGGACATGAATTTCACAATTTCAGTAGTGGTGTTCTTGCTTAATTATATCCTAACCACGCACTTAGTTTGCCTGCTAGATGCCCAGTAGTAAAGAAGATATTAATAGATTGAATCAATTTTCAATAAGTATATATCCTAGCTGTCCCTAGAAAGTATTGACAATGATTTTCATAATTTACGTTCCCTTCTTCCTATAGATGCTAAACAAATATTTTGGTCAGGGCAATCCTAATATTGTAAAACTGCACGGTGCAAAACAGACAATGACAGAGAAACAGTTAGCAGTAGGTCATCTGAATGACTCACATGACCTTGACATAAAAATTTTTGCAGGACATTAAAAAATATTTAAACCATTGCCAAGTATGTTTACTTAAAGTCATAATACATGTATGTATTACCAAACTTGATCAACAAAATACATTGTTCAATGATCATATTCTTGAATACAGCAATACAGAGTTTACTAGTATTCACTTATTTTCAAAATTACAAACCATGATGGATTCCATGTCCTTGAAATTGAAGTCTGTCACGGGCAGTGGTTTTCCATCTCTTGTCCACCTGATGGAAATATTCATTATCTGTCATTTCAATATAAATTAATAACTTGACACTTGTATTTAAAAGAGCTGAAAATTTTGGGCATAAAATAGTTCTTTTTACAAACATACTACACATATTCAATTCATGACATACCAATCATACACAAGCGTTATACTGGTATACTTGTATATATCTTGGGGTTTCCTTGCAAATGATAACTACCGGTATTAGTCAATCAATAGTATACATGTATCTGGTGAAACATTAATCAAACTTTCCATTTCATATTAATCTAATGTACAGTGGAGCCTCAGTTATCCGGACGCTTTCGTTCCCAAGTTGAATCGTCCGGATAGGTGAAGCGTCCGGATATCTGAAATGTGTCTATTGTTGTCATGATTGATATTGTATTTGTATGCAATGGCTCCCAGTGTTGATACTAGTTTTTTTTGCCTTTCATACCATATAGCAACACATGCTAGAGTGAATGTTTTTAAGAGATAAAGAACTCTGCTTTATTTTATTATTTTGTCATGAAATATTAACCGGACAATAATGATAACCGAATCTAGCTGAATTCTTTCTGTCCAAGTGTGATATGTGTGTGAATGCAGTGTGATACACTGTTGTTGGCAATTTTCCAATTTTTGAGAGAGATTTGGGAAGTCAGTGTATTTATACAAGCTACTCATGAGGGTCTAGCACGTAAAAAAGGTGTGAAAATTAATTGACAGGGGTAATCTTTTGTACTGAGTAGGGTATCATCAAATTTTACCGTCCGGTTAAATGAAGCAAGATTAGTAGTAAATTGGTGTTTTGTGGTAAAAACAGACCGCCCGGATCCGGAACGCGAAATTCCGGATAAATGAGACAAAATAACGTATAAAAAATCTGTTCCCTAATAAAATCGTCCGTAAACTGAAGCGTCCGGTTATCTGGCGTCCGGATATCTGAGGCCCCACTGTAGTTTTTTGGGCATTACACACGGTACTATTCACTTTACTGATCTGTTCAGTTATCTGCTAGCCATTTATCATTTCTGTTAATGTAAACTGATAGACTCTGCACTAGCATAAGCCAACAAGAGCACTTTTTACCTTGTAAATGTGTTAATATGTGTAGCTTTACCTATGGGAGCCTGGAATATAGTACAGGGTACCGTTTTCTTTTGTCTGGTCTTCCAAGGCAATGTGTATCTGAAGTTTACGATGAAATTGTATTGTTATTGTAAAATGCCTTATCATAATTATAATTATTGTTATTCTATTGTTTTTATGAACTTTGAAGATGAAATTAAATGCAGTTGTTTACATGTGTATGTTTCCAACAATAACATCTTGCAAATTGAATTGATTTCTCCATAAAAGGACAAACGCAACTTAAAACTTCAATTCAGGTCTGGTCAAACCATTCAGCAAAAATAATTTATACAAACCCTTGGACTAGACTACTGATAGGTCAGAACACAATTCTAAATCAGGGATGTACTGTAACTTTTAATCTAAATGTTATATCCAACATAAAAGGAAGGAAGGGGAAAAAGAGGAAAGAATGTGGCCGAAATTGAGAATTAATAAATATTACATGTGTCATTAGTTGTTTTTTATTAAACTGATCAAGTTATCTGTAGGCCTGTTCAACAGAGTGGGGGTTAGAAAGTGCTTGCCGAAATTCCCTACACCCGTAATGTAAATGATCACGGCAAGGACCTGCTTTGCTGAACAGGCCTACGAGTGAATGATATATCCATAGCCCAATCTACCATAACACAGTTGAGGGTGAGGACACTTACTGTAATGTGCTGCACGGGTTGCGTCCTTGTCCAATAGGAGTAGTCCTGATGCCTGAAATATGGCAGCAATAAAACCAGTTTATCTTTCCATCATTTATACGATGTAAAAAGGTTTATAATATTGAAATAATGAAAAGTATTTCTTTTATTAAAAGATTTATTGGTTTTTATCAAAATAATACACAAAGGGTTCTGTCTATTTAATAGATAATAGCAGATTTGATTTTTAGTTAAATTTTTAAATCAATAGGGATATAGAATGAAGGAGAAAGCTGTGACATATATTACAAGTAGTATATCTGAACCAGTATACACTCCTAGACTAATAAAACATGTTAATTGAAAAATATTGCCAAGTGTTCAGCTGAAAGATTAATAATACACAGCAGTAATGCTCACAAAGACAGATACTAAATTTATGTACATTATTGCAATAGACAACACACAATCAATATAATCAGCGTTCCATATTTTGGGATTACCAGTCAGAATAAGTTCTAATTTAAAATATCTTATTCAAAATGCTTAATGATAAAATAAACTATTTAGGTTAATTTTAATCATAAAAACAACTGTACCTGTAGCTTAACATACAAAAAAAACTTGTGATATCTTTACATATCTGAATTTGTCATTTGTTCTCATCATCCTTCATTCTAGTAATTTTACATATTACATAAATGTAGAAAACAATAATTCAAAACATGCATTCTTGTACATGTAAAAGGCTGCACCGGCTGACAAATTGCTTGCTAGGGTACCAGAGTTTGTGCATATATAGTTTATGTTTGACAGCCTTCTCGCACAAGCTTTGTCCTTTTGGCTAGGTTGGGGAGTAAGCTGCTAGCTAGCTCTCTTACCATGCCACACAGCCACCATGGTGAGGTGGTTTGGCAAACAACTGATCATGCCAAAATCTCACAGGAAGGCTCTTACCCTTCACAAGTAATTGTGAAGATGGAACCTGGTCATGAAAATTATCATGTATCACTCATTTTTTACTAAATAGAGGTCTGTAGTCATCTACTTATTACTGTGGGTTTTCAAACTGCATGTACTTAATCATCTATAGTCTGTCCCAAGTTATTGCTTCTATCACTTTTTCATAATTTTTAATAGAAATACACATACCTGTGAAAGAAGTACAATTGAAATCGATGAAATGGAAAATATCCAAGATATCTTCATTGATTAATTATCCCTTTTCACTCATAAAAGTTTACAGGAAGGAAAACAAATTTCTTACGGAAATTTATAATGGGAAATGTTTACATCTTTTCTCCATTCGAAGGTGCTTGAGACACCTCGCACAATTTTTCAACGTTATCATCCGGGCTTATTAATGGCTGATGCAATGCAAAATCCCTGTAGACTTTCTATTTTTGGATGTGTATTGAAACCTGAAGCGGTAGAGGGGGCGTTTCAAAACAGATAATCTGGACATTTTTCATATTAGTGGATGAACCTAGTTTGAGCACAAAGGTATTAATTATTATCGAAATATCAAGTGAAAAGTGGTAGAAGCAAAAACTCGGGACAGAGTATAGTATATGATTTCTCAATATTGATGTAATAATTCATTTAATAAATAAACATTTTCAGAACATATTCAGCATATTTCATGAAATGAAAATATTGTTTGGGTTCTTTTTTTAATTTGACTTTCATATCTCAAAAACACTCAATATTTTTATATTATAATTGATATTAATATATTAATTAAAAAAATATATAAATGTAAACATTTCAAAAAATCAGTTTTACCCACCACAGCTTGAGGGAGAAAGACAAGATCATGGAAGAGCTTTGTCAGTCTCCAATGTCCAAGGCCATGGATCAGAACATTGTTGGGATCACCACTCTGGTTGCTATGGTATTCATACATCATGTCCATTCCTGGATGAGTTATTTCTCCCTGCATGTAAACATGAATATTGATGAATACTTGTCTACGTAACATTGTGTAATGACTCTCTATAAACTAAACTGTTTAATATGGCTAGATATTACGGAGGTTCTAAAATTCATATTGTGTAGTTCATCCATCAAATTGTTCTGTACATTAATAAATTGAATAATATCTGCAGAGTAGACAAGTTGTCTCCCCTTTAAAACAATAGATTGGTAATGGAATCACCATAAATATCTTGTAGTCTTCCAAGATTCTATCACATTGTTCTGGACTTAGCAGTGGAACATTCAGTAAAAACCCATCTTTCCAAAACTGTTCGACCTTTTCCTCACTAAGCAGATACTTCTTCCAGTCCCCTGGACTCTGTAAATATTATATGGTGCAATTACACACAATACATGTATTCTGATAACTAGGGCAAGAAGTGAATTCAAATGATAGTAACAAGACCAAGATATCTTAAATTAATTTTTTTGTACTAGTATTTTAATTTTTTTTTTTCATATAGCTACATGTAATTATGACATGCAGAAAGTTGTGAATAGTATGAACAAAAAGCGGTTGTAATGATGTTAATGTTCTTTTAAAATGAAAAGCTACATGTATATTTAGAATTGTTATACCCCTGTAAATCATTACTATATAACTCTATATGAAAAAAAAGGTCAAGCATTTTGACTGTTGGACTGAAACTGTTAGATTGGAACTGTTAAAATCGGCTGTTAAAAAAGACTGTTGACCGATGACATCACATTCTGCAAAAACGTGTTATTGATTAGAAAGGGCATAACAATATACAGTTGTTGACTGGGGTCGAGGGCAACAGTTGATCTGTCGGATGTTCGGCTTTGGGCAACAGGTTGCGAGCCGGTCTGACATATCAACTGTTGCCCTTGACCCCAGTCAACAACTGTATACTGTTGATTGGAAGTTATAGATACATGTACTGAATAATGTAGCTTTAACATTAAAGGTTTGAAGTTTTGGAGACATTCTTTCATAAGTAACCCCTATGTTTTATGCCTATATGGTCATCAGGATCAACTTTTAATTTGCTGTCTAATTATCTACACACTGTTGTATTAATACTTTTAAAATAAATTTTAATTTCTCAAATACCAGTACTCAACAAAACCCTTTTAATACAGGCAAAAGTGGATTAACGATATATATCACTGTGCATGCAGTACAAAATACAGATAAATCTACCAAATCTAGGCCAATGTCATTAAAGCAAGGGGCTGTGTCAAAAATAGTTTTGACTAGAAGAGTTTAATAAAGTGCATTACCGCTGTGATAAACCAAAGGTAGTAGAATGTGCTGTGCTTTAGAGATATTTTTTTTATCTATACAGGTCAGAGTCTGAGGACCTTTATATCCCTTTACCTTGTCTTTTTTAAAATATATATTAATATAACTGGGAAAAAAAATTAAAATGCACATACTGAAAATAGGCCCAGAATAAATCTAAGAAGATAAAATAAATCGTATTTAATAGCTTGGGTGCTGACATGCATACATGTATATAATAATAAATCTGAATGGTAATTTTAAGGTATATTTTAAGATGACCGTATAAACCATGTCAAATTTTCAGTAGTACACTGAAACTTCTAGCTGCTTCAGAAAATTCCAAATTAATCTGTCACTTTATGAACAAAGAATATATCTCTGTGTCTACGTTAGGGAACACAATTTTAATTTTGCTCACTGTTATTGGATCAAACAATTCCCCTAGAGGTTCATGGACTGAACTGTAGTCCGGAACGCCAGGTTTGAACTCAACTGGTGCTGGGGGTGCCATGTATTCTGAATATATCTAAAATTACATTTAAAATTTACGATAAATCATTCAAATATATTTAAAATAGTTAAATCTATAACATATGAGTCTACAAAAACTTTTTAGAAACTGAACTTCAGACATTATTTACGACCTACTGAGTAAAACGTCTTGGGAAACTTTGATAATGTGCAAGTAAATTAACAAGCTTTTGATGCAGTCATTAAAATACCACCACATAATTAAATCCAATCATAAACTACCTTTGACACCTTTACCTCTCTGAGTCCTGCGGCTCTTCTCGCCAGGTGTGATTGTTTAGAGTTATTCCGCTTTGATGTGATTTTTACAGCTGTTGTGATTACCGCCCCAAGCTGTAAAAACCGTGTTCTTTGATTCTAGATTTTGATGTCTTTGTATCGAATATATGTATTTTTGTTTCAGATTGAAATGCTTAACAAATAAGAGGAAATCTCAAAACTGTTCGACTTTATATCTCTATTTGAATTCAAAACATTCAAAATTATTCAGAGGGCGTAAAACATAACTACTCGGGATTCTTCTTCAAAGTGCCAATAAACGCGCCCGAAACTTACCGAAGACCAAGCTTGTCGGAGATTTCAATTAAAAATGGTGGTTGAGAGATAGGCAGACAATGATGGGATATTTTATCGTGTGTAAAACCGAAACATGAAGAATCTCCTTTGCAGATTTTGAAAATAAGGTGATCATAAACTTAAGGTAAGAAAAATACACGAGAGAGTGCGAACTGAGCGGGGATTTGACTAATGCTTTGTTGTGAGATTTGAATGTAACTTGAATATTGTGAATCACGTTAAGTTTCTCTATAGTATTGGATTCAGAATATATGTAGCAGTTCATTTGTAAGTTAACATCCGTGTCAGGCTAAGTACAGTATCAGTGCAGTTTTGTAACTCCATCTTTATGATTTTATATGTGTAAAATACTATGGTTGTTCGTTCGCATACCGGTAGTAATTGATTGTATCTGAATATTTTGTACGTACCTGTACATTCATTGTAAATGTAATTTCTTGAAAATTACGTCAATATTTGTAATCCCCGCGATGTACTGATGTAAAAGGAAAGAAAACATAATGTATTTTCTTATCTCAGTTAGGTAATTGGCCTAAATTAATGAAACATTTATTTTGTCCATATAAATTTAGATCAGTGATGTGCAAGATAAAGGGAGCAAAATAGGCATAAATGATCTATTTGCTCTTTTACACTTTTTAAAAACAAAATTTGTTATTTTTTATAATCATGTTCTTTTTTAATAAAATAAATTGTTGACTTTGTACATAACATGTACATAGCTATAGTTCTCAACTATGACAACAAGATTATTTTGCAGGATATCAGAAAATTAGAATAGTGTGTTTGGGATATTATACCCTCTTTAAGATACAAATTCAGAGTGCATCCACTTTAAGTCAAAACTACAATCACATCTCTATAATTGTGATCACTACATTTCTTTATTCTGTACCGTACGTTGTTTGATTATGATTAGGTTTGATTATGCCAAAAGATGAGAGAGGGTATGATTCTAAAAATAACAGACTTAATATTTTCTAACAAAGAACTTACTAGAATAAAAATGTATGAAGGTGAACACTTCTTCAAGTGACCAAGTATTTTTAATTTGTTATCATAGAAGCTTGTGTAGAAAGAACCATGGTAGACTCAGACTGACTGTTTTAATACTGTGGAATCATTAGATTTTGTGGTGGCTCAATTTTCATGGAATTCATGGGTACCTCTTATCCACAAATTAACATCTTTCCCAAATTAATAACTTATGGTTTTAAAGTCATATCTTCTTATATTGGTTAAGAGAATACTCGAAATTAAGTCCCCACAAACCTGTTAAATTTTAGGCTAGGAATCCACGATAATTGGCCCCCACAAATTCAAACGATTCCACAGTATATGAAGGATGTGAGGATATATACTGTAGAAGCACATATTTCTGTTGGGTCAAAATTTTGTTGTTTTTTAACCAAATAGAATTCCGTTGACATTTAATTTCGTCATATTGTAATATCTTTGTATTCATTTATTCTTTGGATAAAACTTCGTGACTTATACTGCCAACGAAAATAACGAAATTAAATCCTCAACGAATATTTCTGCTTCTACAGTATACAAGATAAATAAGTTTTCATTTTCCTGAGTTCAGCTCTCTATTACTTAGAATTCCAATCACACATTCTATGCATTGTAGCTCTATCTGCTACAAATGAAGCATGAGGAACATGCCCTTGTTTACATGAAATATTTTAAGGCACATTGAAGAACAGCTGACTTACTTGGAACACATCTTTTAAAAGTCCCTTGGGTTTTATTGATGTAAATGTACAATGGGTTAACTGCTTTGTTTTGTTCCAAATTGGAACAATTTATCATGTGAGATTTCTATTAAATGGATTTATGCATATTAAATTTCATCTCATTAATTATACAATTTTAATACAGCATAAGATAAATTCTGAAGCACCTGCTTGAATTCACACATCAAAAAGCCATTAGAATCCCCTTACAAGGGCCTTATATAAAACAAAGATTCTTAAGTTTATATATTTTTTTCATGTTCTAAGTAGTGGAGAAGTTGATTAGAATTTGTCAAGACTGAAGAGCTTGCCAAATTTTGAAAGATTGTAATGGTTTTGACTGTTTTGATTCCACATTCCTGTAAAGTTCAGATTTTGATTTTCTGTGTCAAGATTTGTCAAGATCCCATTAATCCCCTTCACACCTGTAAAATCATTGCATTATATACAGGTAACATAATCTAACAATGAGGTTTAAGCTTAATCTTGTGATTTTTAATAAGATTACTGACTTTCAGTTATAGAATGAATGTCTCCCATATACTTCAAACGACTGTGTTGATAAGATTACTGGCATTCTGATGTTTGTAGTTAGTCATTTCACACCCTCAGTCAAATGTGTTTAAGTTTAGGGAAGTACAAGAAGTCGGTATGCTCTTTAGATGTTGTAAAAGCTATTAAGGTATCATGCATGCTGGGATGTAACAACAGTTAATACGGTTATGTTGTATAGTCGGTGCATATTCACCGAGGGAAATAAAAAAATCTGCAAGCTTTTTGTGCAGACAAAGAGAGTTTGGAAAAAGAAAAATATTCCGAGGGGAAAAATGTTATTATGCATTATACCCCATGTGTAAATCATTTACCCAAATATTTATTTTCAATGTTGATTATATTTCATGAACCTGTTGAAAAGTGTGTGATGAATGGTATACTGTATTCTCATCATCCCTAGAAAAAAATTTCAACAGTGCAGCTACAGGCTTGACACACTTCATTGTTTAAATTTACTTTATTGACTTTGGCAAGGAGGTGTATGCTAGTATATTTGTATGAAATCTTTCAGGAACTAAAATTTCAATCAAAATGGATGGAGCAGAATCAGTTCGTTCAGGGAGGAGTGACAGGTCAGAAAGGTCGCGCCGTAGTCATGGTAGCCACCATCATCACCGACATCACGGAAGTCGCCATCGTGGCACCAGCTCTGACCATGGAGGTCACCGCCCTGTGGAACGGAGCATGGATGAGCGTTCCGTGACCATCAAAACTCCAGGCAACATGTCGGATGCTGAGGACAGGATGATGGGAGAGGAGAGAATAGAGGTACAGGTCATCCCTCAGGACGACAACTGGGGAGACAATACCACAGCTATTACAGGTAGGATTTATTCCATTGGAAATTTACTTTATCAAATTTAAGAGTTTTTCTTGTTAAAAAGGACCTTCCTGAAATGACATAATGTAATAATGCATAAAAATTTTTACAAATGCATTTAACCATAAATCACTGAGTTGAAACTGTACAGGTTTAGTAAATATTTGAAGATGTTTTATGAGAAAACAACAGCAACCCAAAATTTCTTCTATTATAAATGAACTAATTAAACAAAAAACATACAAAGAATTAATGACATGATTTGTTTTCTCTAGGTAATACAAGTGAAACAGGATTTTCCATGGAGGACATGAGGGGAAAGTTTGGCAAGGAAAGCTTTGAAGAAACGATTGGAATTGGATGTGCACGATATGTTGGCACCACACTAGCCAGTATCTTGTCTGTGATAGCTTTCCTTTCACCAATAGCTATGGTGATTTTACCAAAACTTGGTATCAATGACTGGGATTCTGGTCCCTGTAAACCAGACTGTGAAGGACTTCTCATTAGCTTTGCCTTCAAACTTTTAATTTTGGCAATGGGAACATTTGCCTTGTTTTTCAGGCAACCCAAAGCCACCATGCCTCGTGTGTTTCTTTTCCGAGCAGTAGTTTTATTTCTCGTGTTTGTCCTGACTTTTGCCTTTTGGCTTTTCTATGGTGTCAGAATCATCAAGGAACAAACCTCTGCCAGGACTCCAACATCTCAGTCCATGACAGAGTATAAAGAGATTGTTCAGTTCGCTGTGTCGTTTGTCGATGCACTTTTATTCATCCATTACATTGCAGTCATTCTGCTAGAAATTCGTCAGTTGCAGCCTATGTTTGTTGTCAAAGTTGTCCGCTCTCCTGACGGAGAGTCCAAGTGTTACAGCATCGGTGCTCTTAGTATTCAGAGGGCAGCTGCTTGGATTCTGGAGCAATACTACAGGGACTTCATTGTCTACAATCCATACTTAGAAAACGCCTACAAAAAGCCGATCAAAATGTCAGGAATCAAGTTCTATGATATAGATGGAAATAACTCACAGAATGTACAGAGTCGATCCAGGGCAATATTTGCTGCAGCAGCTCGAAGGAGGGACGCAAGTCATAATGACAGGTGGGATTTGTTAATTTTGTTCTTACATGTACATAGTCATGTACTGAAAAAATAAGTAAAAAAACCCGGCATTTATTGCTGAAATGAATTGACAGAGGTACCTGTAAAATCATAGTGCACTTTTATAGCAGAACTATTTTGTTATGTCAGTACCGGTAATTGAATGTTATGGCTAAGTATCTTTGAAAAAATCATGAAATTTCAGTAAAATTCTAAACACAGATTAATGGGATTGAATTCTCTGGTATTTGCAGATTTCATGAAGAAGAGGAGTATAGCAGACGAGTACGAAAGCGAAGGGCTCGTCTGATAGTGGCAGCAGAGGAGGCGTTTACCCACATCAAGCGTATGCAGGAGGAAGCAGGTATTTACAATAAGCCTGTTGTTAAGTACTTGTAATATTTTGAAACTCAAGCCAATCGGAAACAGATTTGTTTGGACTGTAAAGTAGGTAATGGGTAGTACTAAATTGCCCTCTGCTCTAACCTCTGCTGATGCTAAATGGGGTAAAAGCACTCTAGGAAAGTAATTGCTATTCATAATAATAAGATTGATATATATGTTAGTTTATCAAAATATGACTTGAAGGGAAGTTAATGTACTTTTTGGCTCTGGTGGTGTCCTAAATCTGTTATCTTTTATCATGTTTATATGGACTAAGACTTAATATATAATCATGAACAATGTCTACAGAATATGCAAACAGAAGGATACAAAAATTGCTTCATTAATTCATTGCAAATAAATACGTCTATGTACAGATACTCTTAATTTTGCTAACTGAACACATTGATTTAAATGCTGGCATTGGGGCAAAAAGATGATAAAAACTTTTAAATCTCACACACTTGCAAGTGTGAATTGTTCGATAAAATAAATTGAAGATTGCTAAATCGTGTCAATACAGGTATTGAATGAATGCTTGTACACACCAGCTTCTGTATAGAATATCAACAGCACAGTCTTATTTCTTTAACTTACTAAAGATATGCTCAACACTGTGCTGAGGGGATTCAACACAATCATGGTAAACATTTGTGTTACTGTGGTCAGTGTTTTGGGTTGAAGGACAGGAAGGTTTATGGTCAGATAAGTAAGATTTACAAGGAGAAACCTGATGATGTGCTGATTCACAGGAAGTGACATCTAAATCTCTCTGTATTTCTTTTGATGGAGGGGTAGAACTTGCACAAGTGGTGTGTCCAGTCAAGTGGTAATTAGGGTCAAACAGGAAAGGCAGTCCTTGATAAAGAAAGGAATCCCTTGTACTGGTCACAGCCAGATTGAAAATGACACTTAAAATAAGAATAGAGTTAACTTAACAGTGTACATTCTTTAAATTATTGCAATAGAACGTTAAATTAGGGGCAGTATTGTTATGTGGTTTAGAGTAATAAAAACAAAACACATATAAAGCATCACCATATTGCCATCAATAATGAAAGCTAAATGCAGACCCTGCCTGTTCTGACAGCATGGATTGATATTTGCTGCTCTGTGCATTAGCATCTTTGCGGTAGACCTGATATTGCCATAGAATAAAAAAGAGACACAAAAAAACATAAGACTCATTAGCATCCTGGGATTTTGTTTCCTTCGTGCCTTGGTGTTTTAGAAGATTAAAAATAAAAGGTCGTGTACAGGCATCACAAGGGCCCAACTGTTGTCTATGACAACAAGATTCAGTGATAGAGCAAATAGGAGTCAGGAGGAGAACAGAGTGGCTTAGCTGGGCTCCAAGAAAACAGCCTATGACTCATTGTTATCGATAGGCTGGTCATGCAAATGTTGGCCTGTTAGCTTGACAAGGTTTATGCACCTTTATGCTCAGAATATGCAGATGGTTTATATGATTTGATTTTGGTTGTTTTCATTTTAATTGAAGACAATTCCACTTCCTTTAGAAGTGTTTATGATCTGATTAAGACACTTTATCTCTCTGAGGAATTCTATCAAGGAAATACAAGTGTCTAATTCTATACATTTTATTCAATAGCCCCTAAACCAGTACATTGTATTAACAGATAAATTAACATATATAACATGGTTTATCTAAAATTTTCCATGTTTTTTTGTTTATTATTTCTATACTTTAATTGATAGTTTAAAAGAAGTAAAACTATGACCAAAACAAAGCCCCACATGCACATTTTCATGGTGGATCATCATATTTACTTTATATTAAATTACTTGGTTATAAAAAAAATCTTGCAATTGATGGACTAGTTGATAAAAAAAAATCAGCTTTATTAAGTTAAGTACGTTACATCTTCAAGATAGCTCCTATAACTATAAGCTATGCTATGAGTGTGAGACATGTTTACCTAACATTATTAAAATGAATCATGAGAAGATGGCCAAAAATATTGCATGAAAAGTCAAAGACCTTTTGTTGAAGGGCAGGCTTGTGAAAATTCATCATACCCTGTTTTGATGAAAATGAAGCCCAATGTAGGATCCACATAAAGCTGGAGAAATGTTTGATATGGTTAGATATAATTAGTTCCCCCTCCTTTCTGTTTGATTCTGGCCTTGGAGTCTGACAGTGTGCTGTCTCCCACAAAGGTTCAACTTCATTATATACTACGTCTTTACTCTAGAAAGCAATGGAGCTTTATGAAGTTGGATGTAAAACACAAGACATAAAGGGATGGGGTTTTAATTAGATACGTCTGACATTCAAAGAAGCCCCAGCACAGGTAGAATGCGAGTGTTGTAGAAGTGCCGCATGGTTTTGGGGGAATACCAGGGGCTAGGCAATGCTGCTCTCTGCATGTACTCACTTTGTGTGCTGAATTAACATACAAATAGGAAGAATATCAGGGTAATTCATAGTGATAACACTCCCGCTTATAAGTAAGTGGAAGAAGGATCCCGAAGGGTTGTATTGAAGCAGTGTGGAGGAATTGTAGGGAAATTTAGAAGTCGGATCAACAAATATAAGGGGCTTTTTTCTTTGTATAATTTTACAGTCAATTTTTTTTTGATAAATTCCAAAGAAGTTTTATGCTTGAAATAAAGGCACCCAGTCCTAGCAAAAATTTTCTAATAACCCTGAAGTTAAATGCTAGGATCGCTTAATGGGCACTTAACAGTTTTATATTCTCTTTCTATGCTAAATATTGATCGGGTTGATATAAAGAAATTCCATCCAGCACTTGCTTTTATTTAGACAGACTTTTAAACTACAAATAGAAAGGAATTAAATTTCAGCCCTAATGCAATACAATACACGTTAAGTGAAAGGTCAGAAATCAGAAGTGTGCAAGACATAAAAATTATCTGACTTCCTATCTTCATTTTAAGTGATATTGATAAATGTGGTTAGCTCAGTGTCTGACTTCATCAGATGTTATTTTTCTGAACATACTTTTACCGTCATAACATTATTGTGACCCAGACAGGAATATTTGCATCTCCTCTAACATGCAAAGTCATACCTATTGAAAGATTTGTTCATCCATGCATTTATATATGGAAATAATTATTGTTGTATGGTATACGTAACCAGTAATCGCTGTCAGTGAGAAAATGAAATATCACAGTCAAAGGGGTGTGTTATTAATATAGATTCAGATGATTGCATTAACAGTATGTATGTTTATTTTCAGGTGGAGCAGCCATTCCTATGGACCCCAATGAGGCCGCTCAAGCTGTGTTTCCATCGATGGCACGTGCTCTACAGAAATATCTTCGCATAACCCGCCAACAACCCAGGTACACCATGGATTCCGTGCTCAACCACTTGGCCAGTTGTATAAGCCATGACATGACGCCAAAAGCCTTCGTAGAGCGGTATTTGGCACAAGGTGTTGTGATCATGAACGACAAAGAATACAAAGAGGTGGAGAAGTGGATTCTCGTCTCAGATCAGCTACTTACGCGGGAACTGGAGCACAATTCCATGTTTCAGTTGCGCCAAAATGACATTTCATTGTTATGCACCGTAAAGAGACTGCCTCATTTCAACCTCACAGAGGAAGTCATCAATCCAAAGACCAACAAGTTTGTGTTGCGCCTGAATTCAGAAACCTCTGTTTAATCAACATTAATGTGGCATCTGGTTGTTTTGTCCCTGTGTCATTGTATAATAGTGTTAAAACATGTATTTGTTCCAAGCTAATATCCTGTGTCCCTGAAAAAATGTGTGTTAATTTTGCCTTGTACATTGTACTCATCATTATTCTGTAGAGTTAGAGATGTGTTTGAAAGAGAAGTGGGGCCAAATGAATATGCAGTAAATGTCTATGTACTTGGCATTGTGAACAAATATTCATTATCAGTAGTTTAATTTTTGCTTTAAAAGTTCATTTTATTTTTTCTGTTTTTGTGATAATTTCATTGAAGTCCTTTGAACAAGTCCATTTGATGATGAATGTTGTGGTTCTGAGAAAAGGTGAAAAGAGTGTGGATGCAGTGGTTTGGAACACACAGTGTTCATCAATGCCCAATTGACCACCAATATGTTTTGTAAAAGTATTTGATTGCAGTATTTCATTTTCATACTCCAAACTTTGGGTGAATGTTTCATTTTGTAATCTCAAAGAAGCATGCATCACCAGTTATTAAAGGTGCCATATCATCATTTAATAACTTGTTCCTTTATATTTTTTTTCTACAAATAATAAGCAAGATAGTCTGCTGTTAAGTGTTTTGTATGGATTTTTTTTTATCAGTTATGGCCCTTCCAGAATTATACTCAAAATGTTGTGTGAAAATGTACTTTAATCAGACTCCCCAAAAATACGATTTGATTTTGTTACATTCCAACTAGTGCTATACCTGTTGCTAGTATTGGTTATTTTTTGTAACCCTAAAGAAGTAAACTGTTATCAGGCTTGTATTAGATTTCAGTATCAAAAGGCTTTAATGAATTAAACAATCTATTTTGGAGTTGATTTATGTATAATCAATGATGGCTAAAGTACATATGCGAGTGCAATAGGATATTCTTCCATGCCCACTGTTGAAGGAAAGTACTTTTTTAATTTATATATGAGGAGTCTTTTTCAGTTTATTTACCAGTAGTTAGTTTTGTAAAAAATGTACATCAATTTTTTGACTGCATGTGTGTGTAAATAATATTTTTTCACGATGGTGCATCATTTTAATAAATTTGTTCATTAAATTTTCTTTTCTTCCAGATCTGAAAATCTGTTTGAAATTATGTACTTGTACAATTTTTGTATTATTTATTTTTCAAGAGGAGAAAAAGTAATTTACCCGGTATTAGACTTTTTGATTCTAGCAGCATTTAAATAAAAACTTGTTATTTAACGGCAAATATTAAAAATACACATGATGCTGATTTTTTATTCTACATTTTGTAAACATTTTTATTGTTTTATCTTTATTTTTATCCCTGTTCAAGCATGCTCTTCCGGTATTATTTTCAAACAAAAAGATATTCATTAAATTTTCTGATTTTATTTCTCAGGTTTGATGTTTTCTTTAAATGAAAACAAGGAAAGACAAATCTTTATATGTGAAAAAAGGAAACAAATTTATTACTTTTGTAAATGTTTTCCCACATGTCTTTGTGATGTGTAATTTCTCATCAACTTTCTGTATGTTGTGACATTAGTTAGTGCAAATCAAAGTGTACAAAAACAATAGTTTGTAATAAAACCTTAAGTTCAAAAAATTCTTTGGGTTATTCTCGATTAGTCTACTTGTATGTCAACTTTATATTAAAACTACTCTCAGTTTGTCACAAAGAAATTAAATCATGATTAACATCAATCTTATTAAAATTAGATGATCCAAATTTTCTATCTCTTCTTAATTTGAGATGTGGTAGCAGATTCAGAACATCTAATTGTAATTAAATTGAATTAAACAATCATAATTATTAGCATGTAATTCTAACATGGTTTCATTTCATGTCTCCAAAACCTTTAACATTTAGCTACCACAAGCCATTTCATTTGAAGAATAAAAAGAAAAGACCTTTGGTCGGAAAGAAAATGAGAAATTTCATGTTGATTTCGCAGCTTATTTAGCTGATCTACTGCAATCTGCTGTAGTTGGTTTATGTTGCCATGTCTAGCATTAGGAAAGGGCAGGACACGGCAAATTGAGAATCTATGGCATCAGGCCTTTATTCTTAATCACAACTTTATTCCTGCTTGTAAAATTCTCCAATTTTTAGCCTGCTAAATTTCATGTATTATAAGTATAATGACTCTAATGATTACATACCATTCAATAAAGTAAAGAATTATTTTTCATCGTAATAAGGTATTGCAACCTTCTACAAAATATAATATATTTACATGTACTTATATAAAAAAATCTTAGATAGCTAAAAGTTATCAAAAATTCTCAGATAATTGAGAGATATCAAACATTGCTGAGAATCAAGCATTTTGATTTTTTTTTCTGTACATGGCAATCTAACGTGCTATTGTTATGATAGCAAGATGGCCTCCACTAAAATTCATGATCCAAGGGTCAGGAGTTCTTGTGCCTAGGCAGTCGCTTGACAAATAAGCAAAAAAGTTTCATTTAAGCATTTTTATATTTTGTTGAATGAAATTTGAATTTTGTATACTTTGTCTTATTTTACATCATATAAATCCCATGGAATGTTGAATGATACTGCCATTCTCAATGATATATTATTTCATAATTGTTTGTCAATATATTATATAAAAATTGTATTTACCAAAAGCTGAATTTTTCTATCTCTACTCATTTTATTTTACACAGAACTGTACTACATAAACTACGGTTACCATTTATGCCCATGGGTCTCTAATAACGTCGGGATCGAAGTTACAGAGACAAAATAAAAGTAAAGGAAAAAAACCAAGGTGTTCCGCACGACGTTACCCCGGGTTTGGATTATGATTGAATGAACAGAATATTATATTGAATAAACAAAAATGGCACAGTCGTCGACCGCCAGTGTTGATGCTAAATTACTGCAAATAATAGGAATTGAAGTTTTGTCCGTAAGAAATCATACACATTTATCAGTAAACTTATTGTCTTCTTACTTTTTGACCATCATATGTTTTGTTTATATTCCTCCCATTTGTATCTAACACTGTTTCAGGTTTTAAACTGTTTAGTATAGGTATGGTAAAAAGTGAAAAGACAAATAGGACGCAACGAGCCCATATGATATAGGCCCCAATTAAAACGTTATAATTTTAATTGGTTACTTTTTATTGTAAAATTGAAGCATTTCTTTGGATGTATAAAAAACAGTCATACTTGATTAGTTGTGGTGGAATATTATTGCCAGATAATTACGGTAAATTGACTTCTCAGATTTTATTTGATCAGTCAGCTATAAATTAATGAAATGGGGTGGGAGAAATCGGTCCTGCTAAACAGAGAACTCTAAAGAACTCTAGAGAACTCTGGGATTTTTTCATTTAAAAGGGCTAATAAATGCTTTATTATGCATGTATCTGTTCAGTAACATGTTATTCTACATACATTATCTCATTAAAGTTGATTTTAAACTAATTAAAGACAAATTCCCGAAGGAAATCTATTCGGCGTGATCGTCAAACTCCGATCCCGATCTAATGTCATTTAGACATTGTTTCTATATACAGGTTACCTCAAGCCATTGGTATAATAATGCACGTAAAAACACAACATAATATATATTAAGCTATCACATTTCAATGATCATATTCTGTTGTTATAAATATAACAACTTACGTACGTTATTATCATTGTAAAGAAAAAATGTATCTTGCTTTTTACCGTTAACGAATGACTCTTAAATTTCATTTGATCATTAAAAATGTATTCCTAAAGCATATTGTAAATAATTAAAACAGAAATATAGAATTTGACCACAATCGTGAACATGCCCCTTTAATTTCTTCTGTAAGGAAAAGGCAATCTATGCACTATTTTTAAAGCCTTTATATCTTAATTAATATTTACAATTTCTAGTGTCATAGTGGATCTTGGATATTCTTTCGATTGTCCATTTGTAAAGGCATATTCATGGAGAAGAGTTGTTTTATTACACTCAGCCGTAAAAGTATCAAGATTTGAAGTTGACGACAAGCAAAAAGTCAGTATCTTTATTAAAATCATAACAAATCACAAACGGAGAATAAAGACACTAACGCTACAAATTATAAAATATAATTAACCTTAAATAAAATCCATAATAAGAATTATATTAAATGTTGAAAGAATTTTAAAAAGAGTAATTTTAATGGACTTGTAAACTGCTCGGGATCGAGTTCCTTTGAATAATTTACCGGTAGTCTCCCCCAACTTGATGTTTTGCATGAAATAATTAATATTTACTTAAATCCAAATATTTTTAATATATATTTCGACTAAAATACAACTTTTTTATCATATAAAATGCAAAAATAGGTTCTAAATACTTTAAATATGAAAAAATCCCCAGAGTTCTCTAGAGTTCTCTAAAGTTCTCTAGAGTTCTCTGTTTAGTAGTACCCGGGAGAAATACTGCCCAAACCTGCAGTCACAGTTTCCTTGTCTGAAAGTTAATATCTTCTAAGTCGACTTAAAAATCTCGCATATTATCAGAAACACATTGGTCATTGAGACTGATAAATAAATATTACAGAAATATTTCTTAACCAATCAGTTGACTAGATTCAACTATGGTAATTTTTATATCAATAAAAAATGGGATATTATAAACATAATATTTTGTGATATTCAATTTATTGGCTTATTGAAAGGAAAAATAGAGTTTAAGTTGGGACAGATATCACCATAATGGTGATAATAGGCAGTTTTGGTAAAGAATAACTGCAAATGGAATATGAATTTACAGTGCGAACATTTGAAGAAAAAACCATCATATGGTATTTTTAAAGTTTATCATAGATGTACATTAAATGCAGCTTTTTTATCCTTCTCTATTGTAAACACACATTGTGCAAGACTGATCCTCAAGAGGTTTTAGATTTACTGAGGGACCTCATTTTCTCTTAGGTTGATACACTCTTCAGTAAAGTCTATATCTCGTAAACAAAGTGCTTGTAACAAGCCCATCTAAGGAACTTCATGTTTCAATCAGTATTTCATATATATGTATACACTGTAATAACAAAACATCAGGTCCCCAACACAGTTATACATGTAATTAAGATACAGGTATATGAAATAACTGAACAAATTAGATATTTATACATGTACTATTATACTGATTTAGAAGAGATTAGTGCTACACAAAATGGGTACATTGAGATCCTTGATTTTTTTCCTTGCAAATTTTAGGAAAAAAAGAAAGATATTAGTACTGCATGCAATGGTACCATTAAATGCAAAACTGCACATGAAAAAATTCCAAATGAGAAAAATGCCAGATTCATGTATCCTGGTAAGTTTGAGAGAGAGAGAGAGAGAGAGAGAGAGAGAGAGCACATTAACAAGTATAGCCTTTTTAGGTACATGTATCATTGAATATTTATATTTTTTTTTATTACTAAAATTACTAAAAGGTGTATTGATAGTTAGAACACATATATATGTTTATGTTAGTGTAACTGCATTTGCATTCTAGGTGTATGAATATGGTTAATTTGCAAATAAAAAGTAAAGTTTTCTTGAAATTAATCATTGTTGACTTTGCCAATTCCCTTTTCAAAATTCTTTTTATAATTTATTTTATTTAAGATCCAGTTTCATTCACACAGAAAAAGAAATCCAAATCAGGAGAATGGCTTGCAGAGCACAAAGAAAGAGGTCAAAATTTCAAACGATATTCCACTGGCATGACTATAAACAGACCAACCTATAGCAAGAAGTTCATTTACCTTACCCCCTTGATATTTGATGAGGAACCGGTGCCAAAGAGCATCCTTGAATCACTGTCAATATATGCTGCCATCTTTTTTGATGTGCCAATCAAAATTGGCAAGAAAAAGAATATGCTTAAAGTTGTACCTAACAGAATTAATGAAGATTCAAAGACTTTCCAAGTTGATGCCTCTGCAGTGTTAGATAAAATGGAGGTTCCATCAGATGCATTTTGTGTGGCAGGAATAACAATGTGTGATTTGTACCCAAAACCTTCGTGGAACTTTGTCTTTGGTCATGCACAATTGGCCAATAGCTGCGGAGTGTACTCATTAGCTAGATATCTATCCAATTTTGGGTCCTCACAAAACACTGTATATAAGCCAGAAGAGTAAGTTAACATCTAATAATATACTGAGTATTATGTAATGATTATATATGTAATACAAAAGGAAAGTTTTTTTCCATGAACATATGTGTCTACATTTTATACAGGTGCACTCAGCATGTTATCCTTAAATGATGATAATGATTTAATTTAATTAATCTTATGTCACCAAAACTCATTAAATGTCTAACTTCTCCATAGAAAATGATGTGTAGCAATTTCAAAAGTAGATTTCATCCTTTAGAATTGAACATTTTCCATTAGACGTGCTTTTGAAAACAAAAAATAATAGTTTTGATTTTTACACACTAACAGAGAAAAGGACGGAGAGCCAACCATTATAAGGAGGGCCTGTAAAGTCATGTGTCATGAAATCGGCCACATGTATGGACTGAGCCACTGTATCTACTTTGAATGCCTGATGAATGGTTCCAACCATTTACAAGAAGCTGACAAAAGACCATCATTTCTGTGTCCACTTTGTTTGAACAAGCTGTACTTTATCATGAGATTTGACATTGAGAAGAGATACAGGAAAATGATGGATTTCTGGAGCTCCCATGGTCTTCAAGCAGAGGTGGAATGGCTCCAGACACGTTTAGATATTGTGTTAGGATCTGAATGATTAAATTTTTTTTTATAAAAACATTAGCAACAGAGACTTATTTTAGGTCATCTGAGTCACTCATGTGACCTATTGCAATTGGTCTTCGTCAGTCTTCATCCATGGTGTGTCATTCGTTAACAATTTTACTTTTTTAACTTTTTCTTGAAAACTACAAGGACAATTGTTACCATTTTTGGTGTGAAGCATTGCGATTTTTACAAGTAAACAAACTGCACCATTAATTGCAGTTTTTTTTACTGTTGGAGGCACTGTAGCTCCCAAGTCGTCCACCCGATTTTTTTCAGACCTGCAGTTAGGTTGAGACTTCAAAATGAAGCTTAAAATGAAAACATGAGACTCAGACCAGCTTTGGTACTCAGGTGACCGTCAAGGCCTGTGAGCCTCTTGTTACCTATTGCACTGTATGTTAGTGAGGAAATGTATGTTCTTTTAAGAATGTAGAATAATTGTTAATCTTATTTAATACTAGTACAAGTAATAGTGAATTTTTTCAGTTATCTCTCTTGGCTTAATGTGAATCTGTATTACCAATATGGGTTGTAATCTTTAAGAAGATGTCGTTCAGCACAATTTAATTATCACCAGAAACGAATTTACAAATCAAATTGCAAGAGTGTTGTTATGAATTAAACACCCACCCCATCCCTCGAACCCCATCCTACCCTTACCCACCCACCTCATGGTAAAAAAAAATCCGGATCCTTCCATAATTTTATTTTTTGGTAATACATACGAAATATATATCTAAAAATAAAAATAAAAAAAGATGTTCAATTACGCTCAAAGAACAGGGGCGTACAAGGCGTTGTATATTCCCCACTCGGAGCAATGGAGACGAAAGAATTTCAATTCAAGTTAGAATTTTAATTTTTGACTTGTACAATCTAATTAAAATTAGATCCTTCACGCTCTCGTATTTGATATGTCGCTGTGAGGATCTACCAACTTCCCATACGGGGTCACCTCACAGCGACATATCAAATACGAGAGCGTGAAGGATCTAATTTTAATTAGATTGTGACTTGTATGGATTGTTTTCATTATAAATTTTACGATGGAAGTCAATATTGTGCTTTCATTCTATAAACACGACAGGCATTGGTTTCCAAATTAAGATGCACATCGTTTTTTGCCTAAATCTTGGGTCATTCGCAGTTCTTAATTGCAAAATTAGGTATGACTGGGTCCTGACTCCATCTTAAAAGTACTTTTATATAAAGAATAAGTTTATTTTGATTTTTATTATTGATTTATTAAAATGGAGTCTAGACCCATAAAGGGTCAAATTTGTGATTTTCACCAAAAACGTTTTAATTAATTATTGTCAAAAAAGTTAATTTTTTTCACCCGTACTCCAATGTGTCAACGTAGCTCACTGTGATAGGCGGAGGCTCATAGTCCATCCTTCTCCATGGAGAGGGTGTTCGAATCGTATAGACGGAGTTTTATTTTTAATTCATTTGCCCTTAAGTAAAACGTGTTTTGCTTTTTTATTGATTATGAGAAAAATATCTAATACCATTTATATAATGACAACAATTACGTAATGTTCATGTTCTGTACATACAATGTCGGATAAAAATAGCGCTAAAACAGATCTGAAATCATGCTGTAATGCTTAGAAAGCATCAGATAAAACAAAGGAGATAAGTACCAAGTGTATGTATTATTCTATATCATTTATTTGTCAGAGAATGCAGTTCTATATTATACATGTGATGCAGAGTTTCAAATGTAAAGATTTTTTATATGTTCATATGCCATTTCAAAATCTTGGGTACGGGGGATTTGTCAGGCCTTGTACGCTCTTGTCCTTTCTTTGACGGTGACTTGTGGATTGTGTGGGGCGGTGGGTCAGAGTTATTCTCTTTTGAGATGTGGAAAGGCATAGCCTACTTCGACTTCTCAAAAGAGAATATGTCAGAGTGTGATCTGGAAAGAATCTGACAAAGCAATATTTTTACACCGTTAGTTTCAATATTACCTCATTTTACAGAAATATTTTACCCATAACGAAAATAGAACGAATGTAGTCGGGGAAACTGTCCTTGACATAGTTAATTATCAACTTAAACAGTCAACCTCGGCCACCTACAGATATAATCACAGTGTTATGACGAGGAGGGATAAGATAATGGCGACCTATAAAATATGAATGTGCAGCTAGTGCACTTGTTGCATTGGCAGGTACTCAGACTTGTAGATAATATTGTTTTTAAACAAAGCAGGGCTGCGTTCAAGATCGTAGCTGTTAGCCTAGCCGCTAGGTCGTAAATATCTAGGTCTATTGAACGGACCGCTAGGTTAGCCGCTAGGTCTCAGATTTGAAGTTGGAAATATTCAACTAAAGACTTATTACATTGACATAATTTGTTAATTTCAAGCGGAAATATATATGTTAAGATTCATTATAACGTTACAAAGTGGTAACTAAGGTGGCCATCTTGAATTCGATGCTTAGCATAAAATATTTAGGCTACGGATATCTACCTAGCGGCTAGGCTAGCTTACCGTTCAACAACGTAGCCGCTACGTAGCCCTACCTAGCAGCTACGATCTTGAACGCAGCCCTGATATCGGTCTACGTGTTCTATGTGAAGTATAATGATTGTACAAGTTTTTGTAAATTTTCTGATCGGGGCTGTACTTATATTTCATTTAGAAGTATTTTCTACATACATAGCTTCTGCTTGGACAAGATCACTGTCGATGATATTAATTGCATTTTCAAATTCATTGACAATATTCTAACAACACGAAGAAACTTTAGTGTATAGAGAGAGAGAGAGAGATAGTGAGAGGGGGGGCTGACTTGGACAGTCTTAAACGGACAAGAGTTCGCTTGTCTTTACTATCATATTATTACAGTGTGTCGATACAATGCTTGGCAAAGAATCAGTCACCATGCTATAATAATGTTAACCTGCACCTTCCCCATTAACAGCCGCATAATATGTGTTTATTGTATAAGCTTACATACTTGCAGTATCATTTTTTTTTACCATCATTTACAGATCTGATGCTAAGCTTGGATCGGTCGGAATACACGCGGTTGTGCCAGTTCTATTCTTATATAAGTTTGACTTGTATAGCACCAGATTAATATTCTTTGCTTACTCGCGTTTTTCCACGGTCCAAACAACCAATCTTTCTTTTATTCCGTCCTATAATGAGAGAAAAGAGAATAATTGGGAAATCCACGAATTTTTTTTATCAAGCCCACCTTTCAAATATGAAGTAAGATTTTTCTAGTTACAAACTATTACTATCCAAATGCAGGTTGGTAGGTGATCAAATATACGTGCTTTTGATCCATTGGATTTGATCCAATAACCAAACCGTATTTATGTCCTTATATTTACATTCTACTGTGTTTTTCCATTAAATTTTGTGATCTTTAAATGCCTCTAAATGCAATAGCTAATCACTGCGTATGAATTTACGTGTAATTTACATAAGTAGTTCTCAAACAGTGATTTTTAAGTTATCGATTAAAAATATATTTTATGAGTGTTGACAAAACACCATGTTTTACTATTAATCAACAAAAAAGTTGACTTTGTTGTTAAAAGCAAAATTTCAACTGTTATTTTTCATGGGTTATATTTTCATGCTCGTCGATCTCAACTCAACAGTCTATGTGATACTCAGTAACCAGCTTAAACCGGTTTTGAAAAACAGCTGTTCTTGCTGTTACTAATTTACTCCCTCCGTTAGCTACAATTTATATTGATTTATTTAAGTAAATAATTGACTTCATCACTAAGGGAATGTAAATATTAGCATTAAATGATTTATTTTTGACGTCGTCGTGTCAATAACTGCCGTCAGTTGAGCAGACAAATTATCATAACGTGCTAACGCGCGTTATTCAATTTTTCTGCTCACCTGACGGCAGTTATTGACACGACGACGTCAAAAATAAATCATTCAGTGCTATAATTAAGTGAATTTTCTAGCAAAAAATGTGTTAGCTTTAATTTGTATATTTATACATACTTGTTTTGCAGGAAGACTAATTTAAAATGGCAATGACCACCATGCAATTTGGACATTGCAACAACACGGTCTGTTGTAATGTTGAACAAGGGATAACTCTTATAATAACAGACGTGCACGTAATTCTTTGAAAGGTCGTTGACCGAAAAACCAACATGTGGCAAGGGACAAGAAATCACAGGGCTTCACAAACAAGCTCGGGGTAAATTTTAGTGCTTAATCCCGCTGTATCCAACAGGATACTAGTACTTTCTGCGTGACATTCAACTGGTATTTACTTTGTAAAACTGATAGAGTGGGAAAGATCTAAAGCATTAATATCAATTCTCAACCACGCCTGTCCTCCTCTTTCCATGGAACCACCAGCTGTTCCCAGTAAATAAAGTTTCAGTAGAGATCGATGCGTTTAGTAGAAATTTTAACCTCGGACACGACGGAAGGGTACAATATGGCGGATTTTTTAGATCTATGAATGACCCGACCAACCGTCTTAATCAGTAAGGTATATTGGACTGAGGTATATGTATACGATGTATCCTGTATCACGATCAGAGTCGGTGCTCTCAATTATTAGCTTACCCGGTCCGCGCTTTACCCGTCAATAGTTCGTCGTTTATAAATGTAATGTGTCCTTCATTATATGCAGGTTATATCGTCCTTTCTCCTTTTTTAGGTCACCTCAGTCACTCAGGTGACCTAATGCAATTGGTCTTCTTCCGTCGTCGTGCGTTAACAATTATACATTTTTAACTTCTTCTTAAAACTACGAGGCCGATTGTTACAATCTTTGGTATGAAGCAGCTCTATGGTATGAAGAATCTAAATTGTGAAATTCATGGCTCTACCACCCCTGCATCGTCGGAACCCACGGGTTTTCTATCCGTTACACTGCTTTAACGGATAGAAAATCCGTGGGTTCCGACGATGCCACCCCTGGGGTGCCAGGGGTTGAGCCAAATATTAAAAAAAAACAAATTTTCAAAAACTCTACTCCCACACACATAAGGAAATAAAATGAATACTTTGTAATGATCTCCATGAAGCCCTCTACTAAAATTGTGAAATTCATGGCCCCTAGGTCAGGGGTTCAGGCTCTAGGGAGGGGCCACTTTGCCCATATAGTGAAAATGTATTAAATCTTAGAAAATCTTCTCTTCTCCCATATATATTTGAATAAAACTGAGTGCATGGTTATGATTTCAACGGACTACTCCTCTAACTGAACTGTGAAATTCATGACCCCTTGGACAGCGCTTAGGCCCTAGGGCCGGGCCAATTTCAGGCACGTAGCATCGTTTTTGAAAGTGGGGGGGCCAGACTCATCCAAAAAATCTTGACAAGCAAATATAAAAAAAAAAAAAGAAAAAAAGTTATGTTTCCAAAATCTTCAAAATCCTAATCCGGGGGGGGGGGGGGGGGGGGGGGGGGGGGAGCTGGCTTTGAATTTCACTTCTCATTTCCTTATTTTCATATCAATTTTTTACATACTCCCAAAAAAGTGGGGGGGCCAACTCTATGATAATTCCATTTTTTATATGTAAATTTTAAAAAAATTGTTGCTGCGAGAAAAAGTAGGGGGGCCAGGCCCCCCCTGCCCCCCCCCCCCCCCCCCCTGATGCTACGTGCCTGAATTTAGCCACATAGTGAAAATGTATTAAATCTTAGAAAATCTTCATTTTTACTCCCACACATGTGGGGTAAAAATTGAATGCATGGTTATGATGTCTACAAAGTCCTCAACCTAAATTGTGCAATTCATCGCCCTTGGGTCAGGGGTTCAGGTCATAGGGATGGGGGGGGGGGGGGGCAATATGGCCATATAGTGTTAATGCATATAATGTTTAAAAATCTTCTTCTTTACAGACACAAAACACAGAATATTTAAAACTAACTGAATATTTAGAATTAAAATTATCCTGTGTCTTATAATATTTCATGCCACCTTCATGTAAGACAAGGGTTATGGCTGAAAAGAGGGGGGAGGGGGTATGTATTTTTCTCATTATTTTAATCTGCTCAGGAATTTCAATTAAAGAAATGAGTTAATTCATATGTTTACAAAAGAAAAATAATGATGCTCACCATCATAGTTACCGATAAGATTTTGTGAAAGCATTTGAAAAGAGTTCAGGGAAGAAGATTATAACAGTTAAGTGCTAAACTATGGGGTTAAAAGTCCTTTTTGAAAGAGTTCAGGCAGGAAGGTGGATGTCGTTACATCTTCTACTCCATAATGAAACTAAATTAAATGCATTTATGAGACTCCTTGAGACTCCTTGACAACTTTGTGTATGGGCAATGGTACTCAGGTGACCGTTGAGGCCTAAATATTGGCCTCTTGTCTTTAAGGTCAGACGACACGTTCCTCGAGAATCTTTTTTGTATCTCCTCGTAAGAAAGAGTTCCAATAAAAAATAATAATTTTATAATTGCTTTAAAAATGATCAAAAGTTACTTGGATTTGGTTATATGCCTAGATAGTCGAGTGGTTATATTCGTGGCCGCTCACCGCCAAAAGCGTGTAGATTCTAGAGGTCGTGAGTTCAAAACCCCGCTCCGGCGGAGTTATTGTTCTAATATAGTGCATATCGCTGTGCTGAAGATGTATTTATTTTTATATCAGCAATTTAAGTGTATTTTCAAGAAGATTATATAGGAAATTGCATACTCTAGTATTTTGCAGAAATGCCTGGTAAGGTACCCTAATTTTTTGCAAGAAAACTTGTCAAAGTAGTAGTAAACCATTAACAAATTCCTGGAAAAAGTTATCTAAAATTGAGGGACGTGTCGTCTGACCTTAATGAAATCGTTTGTACATGAAAAAATTTGTAAATTATTTGCTATATATACTGTAATGACCTGTGTGAATGTGTCTGTTTAAATATACAAAGATTATTAAAATCTATGGGCAACTATTGGCGAGCACCGGTGTGTTTTGGTACAAACAGATCCGGAAACCCCCGCTGGCATAAGCTGAGTTCGAAAAATCCTTAAATTCTAATCTGTGTCAATGTTCGATTTACAATGCGCTACCATTTGATATATCTCGTAAACTGGTCATTGACTCATTACGTCCGCTATAGAATGTACTGACTGACCAGGTTATGGGTCGTTGTCCTAACCATGTCGCGAGTTCTGACCATTTATAAAGGACAATACCAAAATACCATTGTCCTTATGGTTATAGACTCATTAAAGTTTAAAATTCAAAGACTAAAACCACATTTATACATGTATAAATAAATAGAGAGAGAAGGAGAGATAGTTTACATCCTCTCAGTATGGGGCTGTTTATGTTGGCTTCTGGCTAGGCTTATTACTATTTCGTACATAAGTAGACTACAACGTATGCTTGATTATCTCATTTGAAATAAAATAAATGCCAAGTACAAGCATAGAGTTCTACAGACCCCAGAGCAATGGAATTATCTATATAGCGTTATTAGCTGAGGTCATTCATCTGTCGACATTTTTAACACACAGTAATTTCACACAATTACCGGATTTAAGAGTGTGTATATGTATACATTTATATGAATTGGGGAAACTGGAGAGTTTAATGACTTTTGTATCAATTTAATCCAAAATAAATCGCCACTGTCAGTTACTTTAAGACCAACTGCTATTCATCGTAATTCCTCACAAGAATATTTCTTGAGCAGCATCATTCTGTATATATAAAGTATTGCTGGGACCGTTGCTGGACTCCATAACACGCGTTAGTGTTTTAGAAACATTTTCACAAGAGCTTGGACTTTTGGGTTGTTGGTGTCAAACAGTAATGTGACGTAGGCCTGTCTATTTCATTGCTGGCCTGCACTCAGTCATGGCTTGAAATCTGCTAAAGATTATTTTATGCAGTAAACATGATAGTAGTAACTATAATATTATTATACTTACTTTCATGTTAAATACTGATATCTAATTTGTTAAGATGCAGTTTACATTCCGTTTTATTACCCTCAGCGTTAGCAACACGCTTGGCAACGGGTAACACAACGAAATTATGCGCGCACGGTTCTCCGTAGAATTTACGTTGCAGTAAAGTTTTCTTTCAAACTAAGACATTCAGTATAATGAAAATAAATAGTGTCTGTTTGCCCAGTGTTTGGGAGGATAGTTGAAATTGACAACCCTCGAAAACCATTGTTTGTTCGAAAATGAAGGTGATATCAACCTTTACAATTGTGTGGCTATAATTTTCACTTCATGGAAAGTATATACATGTATGTAACAAGCATATCGAAGCATTTTTGCTTACTCTACCGCCATGAAGTACGATTACTCGAGGTGTTAAACCCTGTTCAAAGATGATAAAAACATGAACCTTTTTTGTTTATTTTATTATAAGTCAACTTCCGCCAAGAAGTACGATTACTCGAGGTGTTAAACCCTGTTCAAAGATGATAAAAACATGAACCTTTTTTGTTTATTTTATTATAAGTCAACTCTTTGCAATGGTATTGAAATTTGAAGGGTTTTTTTTATTTACATTTAGAAAGTTACAATAATTTCATAAGATATTTTTTTTAATCAAATTTATTTCCTTGTGACGATTGATAGTCAATCTTTTTGTTAGTACATGTACCTCCTTTAGTACATATAGTACAAATGCCGCAGTGCCAGATATACGAGGGTTGTCTCAAAATAGCGTAGACAAGTGGTGTAATTCAGTTAATCGAAGACACTGGAAGATGAAACTTGTGCAACAAAGGGTTTAACTAATTTGCATTCAAGTAAATTTTTGAAATTAAATACTGTTTAAAATTATATTAGTGAATTGAAAGCATGCTATATCATAAATTCGACATGCAGCGCAATGTCAAAAACGAAAAGTTGAATGAAAATTGCGAGGAAAAGGACTTTTTGAATGAAAAACTTAAGCTTAAGTTTAGTCGGACGCAAACTCTATTCTGAGGTTCAAATTCAAAATGATTATAATATACGTAATATCGTTTGTTCTATATGATATTCTACCCACGAGATGAACACACTTGGTCCTTGCTCTTCGTTTATCTATCCTTTTCACGTTCCTCGGGGCGTGATAAAAGCAAAAGTGAGAGAAAAAGATAGAGAGAGAGAGCTCGGCCATGCACCATCGTTTGTTGGGTTTTCATTTAGTGACCCTTACTACTTACCACATTTAGTGAATGATTAAAACGTAGATTAATATTTAGTCATCTATAGGTAAACGGAATCAAGTACTTCTCAATGAAAAACTAATATTGACTTGTGTCCATCATATATAGGGTGTCACATTAGATAAGTGTTCATCTATCCGGTTTAAACTGGGATTTTGGGGTGCTGCTAAAACGCGGAACGGAAAACGGAACGGAAAGCGGAACGGAACAGAAAATATCATATCACGTTTATCGCTTTAAAAGGGTATAGACTGGCCAGAAACGATTTACTTTGTTTCATTTATTCATATCTCTAATGAATGATTATCAACATGTGGCTGTCTTATCGATATTCTTATGAATGTCTATCAAATATAGCATTGTGTTCAATTGGCTTTAGGTAAGTATGAAACGGAAAAAATCAAATGTATACGAATTGTGAAATATTAACACGATTAAACAAGCAAATTAGCTGTAACTTTTTATTCATTTTTCTTATATGGTATTGCTGGCATATCAGCATAACGTACGCAGTTAGTGAACGCGTTTCATGTGTTTTATGAGTATTTTTATATTTCAAATATGATGTATATACTTACATCAACATTGAATTTTCGGTATTCCATACGATCTTAAATCATACAGACGACACAGTATCCTTGAGATGAAGAAAAATAACCCGTACGACTGACGACATTTAAAATTAAAATACATTATACCAGAGACATAAAGTATATGTTATTTATGTCTCTGATTAAACATTAAAATACCCTGTACTTAGTGAAACTATTATTTTAAGCAATGCAATTTTGTTAACGTTCGCATTACTTGGCAGTTGTTCATTCCTGCAGCTATAAAATATGATGCGAATAGAGAGCTCTAGACTTTGCCTGGTTTGATTTTCCGTTATAAATTTGGACTATAGTCTGCCGATCCCAAAATATTCATGCAGCACATTTGGACGATTTAAAAAAAAAATACATACCTGTAAAAGATGCAATTGAAATAGATGTTGAAATGCAAAAGCCCGTAGACTTCTTTATTTTCAGCCGTGTGTTAAAACCAGCTGATGAGATAGAGAGGACGTTTAAAAGAAAGAATAATGAGAATTTTCAATGCTTCTGAAAGAGAATCGCTTGAACTCTGAGGTATATATAAATATCGAGTTATTCTGCAAAATGTGAATCGAGAATATTTTGGGACAGAATATAGCCTAGTGGTCAATGCATGTACTGTTAATTTTGAGGAAATAATTGTTCTTGAATAAATAATTTATCATTACTAATCTTTCGAAAAATAACAATCACATAAAGTATATCGTTTTTAGCATGATTAACAAATCTTTGAAGTAAATAACATAAGATAAGATTTTCCGTTTTCCGTTCCGCTTACCGTTCCGCGTTTTAGCAACACCCGTGATTTTGGGGTTGTACGTGCTGCCGCAAATCTAAATTATCTCAAAGGTCAGTGCAGGGAGCGAATGGGAAGCGATAAATACAACGTTTTATATTTGTCTGTCTGTCTGCATATTTCACTCGTAGAAGACCATAGCTTATCAAAGCGATGAATTTAAAACATACATTCCAACTTATCCTTGTCTCGCCATATACTAATATCATGCGCATGCAAACTGCGTAATGGAAATACTTATAATTAGCTTCATAAAAACCTACTCAGAATGTACATGTAGTTTGGGGACGTTAAAAGCCCCAATCTACGAATGACACCCGCCCATTTACTCTCCCGGGGAATGCTTTGTCACTATAGCCAATTTGAACTACATATACTTCTATATCCAACTGTATACTAATTATATACATGTATTACTTTATTAATCAGCACCTATATATAAATTAACAAAGTGGGTACATTAAAAGGGATGGATTATAGAAATCTTTGGACACCACATGATCACATCTTGATATTAACATTTTATCAACACCTTTACACATATATGTACTTGAATCACTTTTAATCTTGATGTAACTCCATAGCATGTATGTCTTTAAAGCAATATGAGCTGTATATTTTAGAATTTTATTTTGCTGCAAAAACCTGCTAGTACGATAAGTCTGCTTAAAACTTCAGCTTTTATGATAAATAAGGTTGGAAAACATCATTAATTTTTGTCAGAGGAAAGATACCTCTTCAAAGTAACATAAAGCAAATCAGTTTTTGTACAGGACGACAATAATTGAATTTCGCTCCAATGTAGGTTCCTGAACGGCCCTTTTTACAAAAATTTGGCGAAAAGAAATTTAAAAACCATTATATTTTTGTCATCTTAGTAGAAAATAACATTTTCGTTAAAAAAAAGTTATTCGTGAAAATTGCAGCTCATATTGCTTTAAGTGAAAATTATCAATTTTCTATTTCAGGTTACATGCATTACATGTATGTGCAAAAAATCATTTTTAAATAAGATAAAGACGAAAAAATCCTTGTATGTCTACTAGATTGTATTTTTTCATCCCCTTTCAGCAATATGACATAAAAAATATTTCTCTTGGCCAAATCTAAAGAATTGCTGTTCCACGAAAGAAGACACGATGTAGTACCGATATAGATTATATCGACAATATAGTATCGATATCGATTAACTAATTTCAATATTATAGAACTTAAATGCATATGTACACAACTACAGCTGTCCATATTAAAGTCGATATCGTATCGATATCGATTTGCATAAGTACAGAGCTAAATCTGTCCACATTTAATGCAATATCGTTTTCCTTTGTTTACAACTGAAGTTGTCCATATTTCAGATCGATATCGTCGATACTACAACTCACTCTATTATAACGTCGAAATAGACGATATCGTATTGAAATCGATTGACATATGTATACAACAAATGCTGTCCATATTTATTGTCGATATCGTCTATATCGACGATATCGTATCGATATCGACTTGCATTTGTGCAGAATGTAATCAAGTTTTTTGGAAAACTGTACCATGCTTATTTGAAGTTTTGACGATATAGACGATCGCAATTATATCATTTTGCAATCCTAGATACCATCATTTGAACGTTCTTCTCATTATTATTGATATTCATACATTGATTGATATTGTCATTTTTATTGATATTGTTATATTTCTTTTAATGCAATTATAGAGTTCGCTATTGTTTAGTTTATCGTCATTTTGTGTTTCGCCTATATAGTTAGTCTGTTTTGAAATTTATTAGTGTTGATATCGATGCCGATATCGTCATTTTGTGTACGATATCGACAATATAATTGATTTTGCAACTTCATCAGTGTGTGTGTGTGTGTGTGTGTCGATATCGATGTCGATATTGTCTAGTTGTGTGCGAAATCGTCGATATCGACATCATAATTGGTCTAGCATTTTTCAAAATTTGATATCGACATCGATATTCTCATTTTGTTGTCGATATCGTCGATATCGACAACAACGTTGGTCATGGACATGTATGCCACGGAAAGCGACTAAATCGTACAAATCAATAACTACTAAAGATTTTTAATAAGCATAACAATTCTTACGGTATGCACAATAGAGTCATTGGTACTCTGCTGTTGTTTACGGGTCGCTCTAGAAAAGAGACGCTTGTAGTTTAACTTGGTTTTTAGGTCAGTTCACACAAGCAGCGTACATAAGTATGATTGTAGATGGTTTTTCTTGATCTGGTTACATGTCGTATACAGGCACGTAGCAACAGAGGAAGAGGGCAAGGAGCTGGTCCTAATTTGGTCGACGATCTACTGTGCTAATTTAGAAATTAAAATCTAAACGAACCCTCTCCAAAATTGTTTCCAGAAATTGTGTAAAAATAGAAAGTTAATGTAAAGATCAAATAAGAAGGTAACCCCCTCCCTTTGGATAAGAAATTTTAATTTTGGTTTGGTTAAGTAAATGTTTAACTTTTTATTTTTCTATCGTCAGGATTTGAGGGCAGGCCCTACCCTTCTTTGACGATGTTACTACATGTATTGTATATTTACATAAAACAGTTCGTTGCACGCAAGTGCCTCCCTATGATGATTGATATAATTTCGAAATAAGGGATTTTAAAAAAAACTATAATTAAACAGGATTGTTAAGGTAGGTCATTACATCAAGACGTCACAAGATGGTTCAAATGGTTTTTCTTAAATGTTAACATACATGTAGAATGACTTATAATATAACCAAAGCTAAGTGGGTAAAGGACCCCCGATCACGAGTTCGAATCCGCCTGGGGGTTCCTTTTTAATGAATTCAATTTTTGAAAATCATAATGTTTAATATCCACACTTGCATATTTTTTTCTTTTATCTGACTTACATATGTATCAGTACTTTTATGCATCATGCTCTCTTTCATAATCAAGTAATACTCTGCTGATCTGAGAAAAATCGTTCAAGGTGTAGTAAGCCATCTTCTGTGATTCCACCAGAAGAGTGTACAATTCCTGTTTTATTACGTAAAATATCTTATATGATATCAATTTCATAAAATAATGACACATCTTTTTCGTAGAAATGTGTCCATATTCGCTGGGCGAAACTTGCTTATATAGCACCATAACACGAAGCAGGAAGAATATCTGACGTCCCAGAAACGTCAACTATGCAACTACCTGGCTTCGATACCAAAACAGAAACACAGAGAAGGGTAACATGTGTAGTTCTGTAATCAATATCGATAGCAGGTCAATAGATCCAAGATTTTCAGTAAAGCAACTCTCTCTCTCTCTCTCTCTCTCTCTCTCTCTCTCTCTCTCTCTCTCTCTCTCTCTCTCTCTCTTGCTTCAGTCGACGTACGTCAGACATGAAAAGGTCAATAGAACTACATAGAGGATAGAACTAGGTCTTTTATACATATTTGATTGCCCATGTACCTTATAAATCTGAATTCAAGACTAAAAAGATTATGTGATATCAAAGAAGTTGGGTCGTATTATTATAATAAAATCAAAGTTAATACCACTGCATTTTATATGCAAAGTTTTTTTAACAGGTATTAGCAATACTCTATCAAATTTTCACATTTATGTATTTGCATTAACAGTGTAACGTGTAATGTGGGTTCAAACCACGGATAATAATTTTCCCCCAAACGTTTCCTACGTTTTTAAATGATTGGAGTAAAATCAACTCTTAAACACTTTTCATCAAATTAAATCAAACACGATGATTCTAACTGATTTATAACTAATTATTTTCCTTCAGCTATCCTTGTACAACACTTGGTCTGAAACCACTGTTTCAGACCACCGTTTCAGACCCTGTGCTGAACCTAGTCCGAACTTATTTATTTCTGAGCCTATGCTCCCGGACTATATGATATACCGTAATGTTTCAAATGGTCCACCCGCAGTATTTTGGGGTCCCGCAAATGAAACATAAGGCGTACCCACTATAATCGCTGTATCTCTGCTCTCTGAGGTCTTCTCTCCTCTGCGTCTATCAGCAGACTAACTCCTATGCGCAGACGCGCTTCCTATTTATACCCTACGTCAATTCTGCTGACTCATCGCAGGGTCATCAAAACGTTTGAGACAGTTAACCACACCCAAGGAATAGCTTATGATTGAATATATTTGATTGACCCTGATTGCTCTATTTACATAATCAAAGGAATTTTCATTACATTACCCACGCCTCCGAAATATATGCGACCCTGCATATGAAGTAAAACAAAATACGAACTCTTTTTTTTTCTTTTTTCTTTTTTTATAATACATTTTCGATAAAGTTATTCAACAAAACAAAATGTTTTAGAAGCATAACAGGTTTCTGCCTGTTCACATCAATCAATGTCCTTCATTCCACGTACTCGAATTCTTCCTCTTCCACAATTTCTTCAACCTGCTTGTCATCCTTGGTGTAGGTTGACACGACTTTGTGCAACTTCCGCTTCTTCAAAATTCTCCTTTGTCCATCACTAGACTGATTCTCCGTCTGTGTGCTCGACGACTTGTACGTTTTTCCAAAACTGAACTTCGGAACGGAAGATGGGCAGACCCCGCTGCTTTGGGTTGAAACCAATGGTGTTGATCTCTTTGGTGCAAACACTGGAGCTGGTTCTGTACGCTCTCGCATAACTCTACCCTTTTCCAAAGGACTACGGCTCTCTGGTTTTGCACTATGCTTCTCTTTCTCACTTTCACCCTTATCTTCATTTGACGCTACTTGAGACTGCTCTTTGATCCCCTCTGAATTTTCTTCACAGGACTCGACTCCCTCGTCACTGGAACTGTGATCTGTACTGGATACATGTCCAAGCAAATCACCTGGGTCCTCTGTAAGCCACCCTTCATCGCCGCTGTCAACACCATTGTCATTTTGATTGACTGATTCTTTCTCATGGAATTTCTTCTCATGTCTGATCAAATATTCCTTCTTCTTGAATAATTTTCCACACGTTTTGCAAGGAAACTTGCCTCCCGAGCATCTCATCAAATGTTCAGGCCATTGGTTATCAACAACTTCTCCTTTTGTAACAATTTCCATTTTGGATGGTATGGAAACAGTTTCCAGTGCTACAATTCTAAAACCTCCAATTCTCCCCTCAAACTCTAGTGAGTGAGTTTCATCTCCTAAGGTCAGTGTTCTGTCCTGCAAATTAATTATGCCCTTGTTAGCCTTCAAACAATCAAGGCCCAGAACAGCATCAACAGTCATGTCAGCAACCAGTGCTGTCTGATATAATATTTTGTTGCCAAACTTAAATTTGACAAGTGCTTTACCGTAAATTTGAAGAGGCGTACCAGACGCTGATAGAATACTTTGATTCGTTTCAGCTAATTCAATTTTGCACTTTTTATTTATCGCTTCAAACTTTTCCCGAGACACTAGTGTAACTGTAGCCCCTGTATCAACTAACGTCATGGCAGGAATATCATTTATGTTTCCTCTGACATACATTCCTGGTTCGTTAGCATTTCTTTGAACGCCAATGCTTCCTTGGTACCCACGTGTTGCAATTGGTTTTCTCATTCCAAGCGTTGCCTTTTTGAAATGTCCGGAGCTGCCGGTTTTCCTTTCACCAGGTTTGTCAACTTTGTTCTTGTTCAGTACTGGAAACTTCTGATCATTTTTTCTGTTTGACTGGTTAAGTCTGCAATTTCTCTTTATATGACCAGGTTTGCCGCAATTGTAACACTTCATAGGATTTACTGGCACATTGTCGGTTCTATGAGATCCCTTCTGTTCATGTTTCAAATCATTAATTTCTTTCTGCAGTTTAACCAATATCTCCTTCATTGAACCGACAGTTTCCTCCAAACTTTCACGTTTTGGTTCAGGCTTAATTTGATCCCCAACTTCTCTTAGAAATCCGGTTTCTTCATACTTTTTACGTTCTGCACCAACAAATGCATCAAGCTCTACTGCGTGTCTTATAGCATCGTTGAGATCATGTGGCCTGGATTGTTTTATCCTCAGACGCATGTCTGCGCTTGTAAGAGCATCAATGAAATACTCTTTGGCGAGAGTTTCACAAACATCCGCTGGGGCAGTAGGATAGGCCAGCCGTGTCAATCGTCTGACATCTTGTCCGAGCTGTGGTATCGTCTCACTAGCTTTTTGTCTTCTTTCTCTGAGCTGAGCTCTATATAGTTCCGTTTGGTTGGCTGGGGAAAATCTCTCTTCTAGAGCTTTTAATAGTGCCCTGAAATTCATCTGTAATGTTTCAGCCAGGTTTCCAAGCACTCCTTGAGCCTGACCTCTAAGGGAAACAGCCAGATACATTCCCTTTTCAGCCTCAGACCAATGGTTCAAACAAGCACACGCATTAAAATGTGATTTATAATCCACCCATGATGTTGAACCATCGTATGTTGCTGGTTTCAGCTTACCAGGCTTATCTGTATTCCCTTGCTCATCATACGTGCGAGCCTGCGGCACATCCCTGTTTCTACGAGTTGTTATATTTCTTGGCATATTGTCTGGCGCATCTAAATACATCGACGATGTTTGCTTTTGAACCCTGTCTTTTCTATCGTAAAGTTCAAATGAATCTTCTGTCTGGGCATACATCTTAGTTTTAGGTCTTGCACCTTTGGCATCATAGTTTTCTTCCGTGGTATGCTCTACACCACGTCCAGACGCTCCAATTCCTGAATCTCTCACAGTCCCAGGCGTTGACTGTGCCCTGTGTTCTTTAATCTTCATGCTTTCATTAGAAAGCTCCTTAATTCTCTCCTCAAGAAAACTGATTTCTTCATCTATCTTATCCATGATTTTTATTTCTTAACCCTGTATGAATAGCTCTTAATAACTTGTTTCAAACATGAAAAGTAAATATGAACAAACAAAAATTCTATCTAAAACTACAATAGTTTGAAACGCTATAAACTTAATCACAGTGAAAAGAAAATTAAATTGGTTTGAATTATCCCACCGCTGCCACCAAAAATTTGTAACGTGTAATGTGGGTTCAAACCACGGATAATAATTTTCCCCCAAACGTTTCCTACGTTTTTAAATGATTGGAGTAAAATCAACTCTTAAACACTTTTCATCAAATTAAATCAAACACGATGATTCTAACTGATTTATAACTAATTATTTTCCTTCAGCTATCCTTGTACAACACTTGGTCTGAAACCACTGTTTCAGACCACCGTTTCAGACCCTGTGCTGAACCTAGTCCGAACTTATTTATTTCTGAGCCTATGCTCCCGGACTATATGATATACCGTAATGTTTCAAATGGTCCACCCGCAGTATTTTGGGGTCCCGCAAATGAAACATAAGGCGTACCCACTATAATCGCTGTATCTCTGCTCTCTGAGGTCTTCTCTCCTCTGCGTCTATCAGCAGACTAACTCCTATGCGCAGACGCGCTTCCTATTTATACCCTACGTCAATTCTGCTGACTCATCGCAGGGTCATCAAAACGTTTGAGACAGTTAACCACACCCAAGGAATAGCTTATGATTGAATATATTTGATTGACCCTGATTGCTCTATTTACATAATCAAAGGAATTTTCATTACATTACCCACGCCTCCGAAATATATGCGACCCTGCATATGAAGTAAAACAAAATACGAACTCTTTTTTTTTCTTTTTTCTTTTTTTATAATACATTTTCGATAAAGTTATTCAACAAAACAAAATGTTTTAGAAGCATAACAGGTTTCTGCCTGTTCACATCAATCAATGTCCTTCATTCCACGTACTCGAATTCTTCCTCTTCCACAATTTCTTCAACCTGCTTGTCATCCTTGGTGTAGGTTGACACGACTTTGTGCAACTTCCGCTTCTTCAAAATTCTCCTTTGTCCATCACTAGACTGATTCTCCGTCTGTGTGCTCGACGACTTGTACGTTTTTCCAAAACTGAACTTCGGAACGGAAGATGGGCAGACCCCGCTGCTTTGGGTTGAAACCAATGGTGTTGATCTCTTTGGTGCAAACACTGGAGCTGGTTCTGTACGCTCTCGCATAACTCTACCCTTTTCCAAAGGACTACGGCTCTCTGGTTTTGCACTATGCTTCTCTTTCTCACTTTCACCCTTATCTTCATTTGACGCTACTTGAGACTGCTCTTTGATCCCCTCTGAATTTTCTTCACAGGACTCGACTCCCTCGTCACTGGAACTGTGATCTGTACTGGATACATGTCCAAGCAAATCACCTGGGTCCTCTGTAAGCCACCCTTCATCGCCGCTGTCAACACCATTGTCATTTTGATTGACTGATTCTTTCTCATGGAATTTCTTCTCATGTCTGATCAAATATTCCTTCTTCTTGAATAATTTTCCACACGTTTTGCAAGGAAACTTGCCTCCCGAGCATCTCATCAAATGTTCAGGCCATTGGTTATCAACAACTTCTCCTTTTGTAACAATTTCCATTTTGGATGGTATGGAAACAGTTTCCAGTGCTACAATTCTAAAACCTCCAATTCTCCCCTCAAACTCTAGTGAGTGAGTTTCATCTCCTAAGGTCAGTGTTCTGTCCTGCAAATTAATTATGCCCTTGTTAGCCTTCAAACAATCAAGGCCCAGAACAGCATCAACAGTCATGTCAGCAACCAGTGCTGTCTGATATAATATTTTGTTGCCAAACTTAAATTTGACAAGTGCTTTACCGTAAATTTGAAGAGGCGTACCAGACGCTGATAGAATACTTTGATTCGTTTCAGCTAATTCAATTTTGCACTTTTTATTTATCGCTTCAAACTTTTCCCGAGACACTAGTGTAACTGTAGCCCCTGTATCAACTAACGTCATGGCAGGAATATCATTTATGTTTCCTCTGACATACATTCCTGGTTCGTTAGCATTTCTTTGAACGCCAATGCTTCCTTGGTACCCACGTGTTGCAATTGGTTTTCTCATTCCAAGCGTTGCCTTTTTGAAATGTCCGGAGCTGCCGGTTTTCCTTTCACCAGGTTTGTCAACTTTGTTCTTGTTCAGTACTGGAAACTTCTGATCATTTTTTCTGTTTGACTGGTTAAGTCTGCAATTTCTCTTTATATGACCAGGTTTGCCGCAATTGTAACACTTCATAGGATTTACTGGCACATTGTCGGTTCTATGAGATCCCTTCTGTTCATGTTTCAAATCATTAATTTCTTTCTGCAGTTTAACCAATATCTCCTTCATTGAACCGACAGTTTCCTCCAAACTTTCACGTTTTGGTTCAGGCTTAATTTGATCCCCAACTTCTCTTAGAAATCCGGTTTCTTCATACTTTTTACGTTCTGCACCAACAAATGCATCAAGCTCTACTGCGTGTCTTATAGCATCGTTGAGATCATGTGGCCTGGATTGTTTTATCCTCAGACGCATGTCTGCGCTTGTAAGAGCATCAATGAAATACTCTTTGGCGAGAGTTTCACAAACATCCGCTGGGGCAGTAGGATAGGCCAGCCGTGTCAATCGTCTGACATCTTGTCCGAGCTGTGGTATCGTCTCACTAGCTTTTTGTCTTCTTTCTCTGAGCTGAGCTCTATATAGTTCCGTTTGGTTGGCTGGGGAAAATCTCTCTTCTAGAGCTTTTAATAGTGCCCTGAAATTCATCTGTAATGTTTCAGCCAGGTTTCCAAGCACTCCTTGAGCCTGACCTCTAAGGGAAACAGCCAGATACATTCCCTTTTCAGCCTCAGACCAATGGTTCAAACAAGCACACGCATTAAAATGTGATTTATAATCCACCCATGATGTTGAACCATCGTATGTTGCTGGTTTCAGCTTACCAGGCTTATCTGTATTCCCTTGCTCATCATACGTGCGAGCCTGCGGCACATCCCTGTTTCTACGAGTTGTTATATTTCTTGGCATATTGTCTGGCGCATCTAAATACATCGACGATGTTTGCTTTTGAACCCTGTCTTTTCTATCGTAAAGTTCAAATGAATCTTCTGTCTGGGCATACATCTTAGTTTTAGGTCTTGCACCTTTGGCATCATAGTTTTCTTCCGTGGTATGCTCTACACCACGTCCAGACGCTCCAATTCCTGAATCTCTCACAGTCCCAGGCGTTGACTGTGCCCTGTGTTCTTTAATCTTCATGCTTTCATTAGAAAGCTCCTTAATTCTCTCCTCAAGAAAACTGATTTCTTCATCTATCTTATCCATGATTTTTATTTCTTAACCCTGTATGAATAGCTCTTAATAACTTGTTTCAAACATGAAAAGTAAATATGAACAAACAAAAATTCTATCTAAAACTACAATAGTTTGAAACGCTATAAACTTAATCACAGTGAAAAGAAAATTAAATTGGTTTGAATTATCCCACCGCTGCCACCAAAAATTTGTAACGTGTAATGTGGGTTCAAACCACGGATAATAATTTTCCCCCAAACGTTTCCTACGTTTTTAAATGATTGGAGTAAAATCAACTCTTAAACACTTTTCATCAAATTAAATCAAACACGATGATTCTAACTGATTTATAACTAATTATTTTCCTTCAGCTATCCTTGTACAACACTTGGTCTGAAACCACTGTTTCAGACCACCGTTTCAGACCCTGTGCTGAACCTAGTCCGAACTTATTTATTTCTGAGCCTATGCTCCCGGACTATATGATATACCGTAATGTTTCAAATGGTCCACCCGCAGTATTTTGGGGTCCCGCAAATGAAACATAAGGCGTACCCACTATAATCGCTGTATCTCTGCTCTCTGAGGTCTTCTCTCCTCTGCGTCTATCAGCAGACTAACTCCTATGCGCAGACGCGCTTCCTATTTATACCCTACGTCAATTCTGCTGACTCATCGCAGGGTCATCAAAACGTTTGAGACAGTTAACCACACCCAAGGAATAGCTTATGATTGAATATATTTGATTGACCCTGATTGCTCTATTTACATAATCAAAGGAATTTTCATTACAACAGTACAAAAAGAACAAATTATTTCAATACATATTATAGAGTATCGCTTTTAATTAGTTGTACTGAAAATTTAAAGCCTGAATTTCATTAATATAACTTTTTTCCGTTTTCCCACTTTTTAAGATTTGAAATCTACGAAAATCGTTAAGTTGTTCGTAAAAGGGTCACCAGAAAATTATCTCTCTTTCGCCGAACAGTATTTAATTAAACCAATGAAAAAAAGGTAAATTTTCACATCATGCATTTTTTCCAGTCACAAAGGAGAGGAAGTGCACAACCCGGAGACTGTAAATTATTTAAACTCTTATACCGTCTTTCAAATATGAATGTCGTTATATAATTTTTTTTAAATATACGTCATAACAACCATCTTATCGATGATTTTTCAATGCCGTAAATTTTCAGTCCAACATTTGAACATCGTCATAATTTCATTCTATAGTAAATGAAAGGAGCATTTATGTTGCTCAGACTTGGATAGTAGTATATGAAATTCAAATGACGTTTAATAACAAATGTATTGAAGTCTATTTTTTAGATGAACTGTTTTTAAAACTAACATTTCAGTGAAATATGAAGAAAATCAGTTAAATGATGATTAAAGACCGATTGTTTTACAAAAAGAAACTTCGCTACAGTTAATAGTTTGTTAAAATAAAATTTTGTAGAATGAGAACTGTATACTGCATTCCTGCTTCATCAATGAGACAAATAAGTACAAACTGGTTAACTGTGTATCTTTTTTTCGGGATGGGGCGATACCACTTTTCGAGATCTGTTTATTTTTCATTGGACCGCTTAAGTTTATTTGACTTGATATTGTCAGAAACTGACTATGTAGGTATCTTAATAAACAGATTACAGTTTAGTAAAGATTGAGGTGTCAACCAGCCAAAACTGGCCGCTTCGGGATTTCAATTGATGGCACTTGTTTATCTGTGTCACAACACAAAAGTGTCACACATTTGTATGGGGTTATGAACTTTTTGTTGTGGAAAAGTTTGTTTGTCGATAAATATTTCATAAAGGTTATGTACATGTTTGTATAACTATCTTACTTAATTTCACATATGAGAGAGAGAGAGAGAGAGAGAGAGAGAGAGAGAGAGAGAGAGAGATTAATGAATTGGTGGAGGGAATTCCGTAGTTGTAAATTTCTCCTTACTGTAACTTTTATGCAAACAATACAGATTTTCTTTAAACCCTGGCATTTGCACAGATGCAGATTTTAAATTAGATTTGTCGTCATAAATATTATTTATTCGTTAATTTGATGCAGGTCCGAAATAGAAAACATAGAAGGATCACAACATGCATTTATTAGTTTAATACAGTGGGAACCAGACCCTACAGCTCATGAATAAAATGTTTCTTCTCACACAGTCTCATTTATACACTGTTCTATACTGATTTTATCAATTGATTACTAGTACTTTTGGCCGATGTTGTTCATAAAATGTCTCCCTAAACAGGATATTCAGGTAAACTTAAGTCCATTAAAAATCCTGATTATGTAACATTTATTGTGATGTTCAATATATGTGTAGACACGTACATAAACATATATAAAGGTCCAGAATTGAAAAACATTCTTGTTGAAACGAGGTTGTTTTTTGAACACACCATTCGATATCGTAAGGCAACATGCTATATTTTTGTATTTTTAAGCCTTCATTCGCAGCTGGAATAGTTGTTTGGTTACTGTTTTTTCTTCTTTTTTAAATAGTTGGATAACGTAACTTACAACTAAATACTAGTAGATCGTGTGCTTCTGTAAGATCGAAACTGTACATTCTGTGTTTTATTTGGATTTTTTTGTAGTGTATCAATGGGGAAAATTTTTTTTTTAATTTTATTTTCATATCTAAATTTATTTAAAGTATACTCTTCTAAAAACGTTTTTCTTTTTTAAAGAGCAGTTTTTCCTTATTGGATCAAAATGTATTTATTGGATGTTTAGGTTTCATACAACGCACTGTGGATATTGATATGCATCGTTTTATCGATATAACGATTAATCCCTTGAAAATTGAGGAGCTGTAAGAGCACTGTTAGTTGTTAACAATATTTAAGGAATGAATTCAATATTTATTTGTTTTATACGATATACGATGCGAAGCGGTTTATAAAAAAGCGTAAACTGTTTCAAACCATTTTATATCGTATAAAACTAATAAATATTGAATTCATTGCTGGTAATTTAATTTTTTTACTCTTCATTGTAGATAAAAACGGCCATTTGACCTTTAAAATGACGTAAATTTGATTGTGCAAAATTCAAACGTAACGTCAGGCGTATTGATACGTTTTTGTCGTTAGTCTTACTATGACGTAGACAACATTCTTTAAACGATATAAAATAATATTTTAGCCAATCAGAAAGCGCGTTACAACTAGAATTTAATTATTAACATTTAAATAAAAGCGCTATAAGAATGCAAGTATTCACATCGAGCTCGTACTGTAAACCAACTTTCATTCTGAAGCTGTTTGTTTCGATGTTCTTGTTTTGCTGCTTTTTCAATTAATTAAGGCTTCTTTAAATTAATTTCTTTCTCCTTTTTAAAGTGGTTGCTGATATTGGAATTCAATGCCATGAAAATAAAGTGTGATTTACTTTGTTATTTTCTAAAACGAAAATTATTGTAAAATATCTTGAGGTACTTCCCCTATGCTTCACAATTTCCCTCTGGCCGTGTGTAGATCTGTACTGACAGTTGTACACAAGTACGCCAAACTTCTAAATTGTCAGGGCTAATCCGTGCAATTAATGTAAAGGGAATTAGATAAACATCTGCAATTATCGTGTTGTGGAGAATGGTACCAGGAATAAACGTCGCGCGCACCACGCTGAAACAAATTCCGGTACTGACATTGTCACATCTGACAAACGAATGCATACCAGGCTTGCCGCACTCTTTTCCTGTGACTCCCTATCATTTCTTTATAGTTTCATACCCACTGCTTGTTTTACTGTACCCGGAATCTTACATACAGTTTGATACAGAATATTTGGTTTTGTTATACTTTCATGTTAAATACTGAAATCTGATTGGTTAAGACGCAGTTAATAATATTTACTATTACCCTCAGCGTTAGCAACGCACTTGGCAACGGGTAACATTAAAAAATGTTACATGCGCGAAAATTATGCGCGTACGGTTCGCTGTAGAATTCACGTTATTCCTATATAAAAGCAGTGAAATTTTCTTAAAAATTTTAAAAAAGACATTCAGTATAACAAAATAAATAGTGCCTGTTTGGGAGGATAACAGTTGAAATTGACACCCCTCGAAAACCATTGTCAACCTCCGCTTCGCGTCGGTTGACAATGGTTTTCTTGGGGTGTCAATTTCAACTGTTACCCTCCCAAACAGGCACTATTTATATAATACTATATATATACTACTATATATGAGCGAAACATGCAGATTCTCATTAGAACGATGTATTTACATTTTATACATGTTCTTTACAGAATTCAATCAGTTTCAGAACTTTTCGGAATTTTTATCCAACTGCGATTTTTGTGAAACAATATCCACAAAAATCCAAATACTTTGAAATATGTACATACCTAAAGTAATTCCATCAATATTCACTGTAAACCAATTTTAGAGGTGTTTTGTTGTTGTTGGATTCACGTCCCATGCAGATGTAAACACGACAACAATCTATATTGGAAAAGCCATTGTTTTTTGATTTGCCTATCTTTGATGTTTTGGTATCAAAAAATTTGATTCCAATCTGAATGAATATTGTTAAGAGGTCGTGGCAATTTTAAAACTCTATCTACCTCCTTTAGAAGAAGAGCTCTATATACTGGGGAAAATAAAGTAAAATACCCTAATTTAAAAGGTAAAATATATGTTTTTTTTCCTTTAATACGAGTAAATAATAGTTTACAGATGTCTAAAAATTTTTAGCAGATCAAATCGATTTGTTGACCAACCAGCCTCAATTACAATTTTTAGCTCACCGAGACGAAGTCAGGGGGAGCTTATGCTATACCCTCGGCGTCGACGTCGGCGTCGGCGTTGGCGTCCGGACCTGGTTAAAGTTTTTGTTGCAGGTCCTGTATCTAAGCTATTACTTGTCCTATCTTCACCAAACTTGCATGGATGATGCATCTGGACCTACTTATGGACTTGAAAGACTTGGATGCTGAATCTGAGTCCTAAATTTCAGATGCTGGAGGAGGTTATGGTTGTTGGACCAGGTTAAAGTTTTTGTTGCAGGTGCCCTTTGATAGCAATATCTAAGTTACTGCAGGTCCGTACTTCACCAAACTTGCATGGATGGTGTGTCTTATGATACTGATGCACCAGACAGGCTTGAGTGCTGAATCTGAGCTATAGGTTTCGGATGCTGGAGGAGGTTAAGGTTTTGGGGGCAGGTTAAAGTTTTTGTTGCAGGTGCCCTTTGATAGCAATATCTAAGTTACTGCTGGTCCGTAATACACCAAACTTGCATTGATGGCGTGTCTTATGATACTGATGCACCAGGCAGGCTTGAATGCTGAATCTGAGCAATAGGTTTTGGATGCTGGAGGAGGTTAAGGTTTTTAGAGCTGGTTAAAGTTTTTGAAACAGGTGCCCTCTGATGATTTTATCTTAGTTATTACTTGTCCTAACTACACCAGACTTCCATGGATGGTGCGTCTTATGATACTGATGCACCTGACGGGCTTGAATGCTGAGTCTGAGCCATAGGTTTCAGATTCTGGATATGGTTAAGTTTTTTGGAACAGGTCACATGTTTAATAGATAATAGTACTATTTCAAACTTGCATAGTTAATTAAACTGTAATATGAATGAATCACAGAGGAAGCTTCAGATGCAGAGCTTGATCTCCATTATCAAGGATGCTAAAAAATATATCTTAGTTATTACAGGTCTTAACTTCACCAAACTTGAATGGATGGTGTGTCTTATGATACAGATGCACCTGACAGGCATGGATGTTGAATCTGAGCCATAGGTTGCGGATGCTGGAGGAGGTTAAGGTTTTTATTGCTAGTGCCCTCTGATGATGATATTTTAGTTATTACTGGTCTGAACTTCACCAAACTTGCATGGAGATGCGTCTTATGTATACTGATGCACATGACGGGCTTGAATGCTGAATCTGAGCCATAGGTTTCGGATGCTGGATTAGGTTTAGTTTTTTTGGAATAGGTCACATGTTTTATAGATGATAGCTTGCATAGTTGATTTAACTATATTATAAATGAAACGCAGAGGTTGCTTCAGGTGCAGACCCTGATCTCAATTATCAAGGATGCTATAGAAATCTCCTACCTCACTCAAACCTGCTCGATAGATAAATGTGTTTGTTGATAAATGATATAACATGATTCCTATGATATAGTATTATATGTTATGAAACAATATTGTTTAATGTGATACAATATAATATCATATATAATATTATAAAAAGTTATATAATACGATATGATATTGTATCAATTTTTTTGATATTTTATGTTATGATATTGTAACATGATATCGTTATGTATAGTATTGTATATTATGATACAATATTGTATAATATCATATTGTATTATTAATTTATTATTTTATCACATGATACTATTACATAAGATATTGCAAAGTATAATATTGTATCATATGATAGAATATTGTATATTCAATAATATTGTATCATACGATATTGTATAATACGATATAAGTTTCTGTTATATAGAGTTATATCGCATGAAATTGTATAATATGATACTGTAATATTATATAATATCGTATCATACGATATTGTATAATATGATATTGGTTTATAATATGATAATATATCACATCACATGAAATTGTATTGTATGATATTGTAAAATATATAATTGTATCATATGATACAATATGTATAATATAATGTTGTATTATATATTTTACTTTTATTATCACATAATTTGTATCATTTGATATGATACAATGTTGTATCAAATTATATTGTATCATATGATACAATATCATATTATGTTTCAAAAATGATACAGTATCATACAATATCATACTATATTATACAATATAATATCATATGTTTCAACGTTATTATGTAATATGATATTGTAATATAATACTATATTGTTTTATATATTATGATATTGTATTATGTGATCAAATACAATAACGTATAACACAATACAATGTCATATCATATGTTACAATATCATATCTCATCATTGTTTATTATGGTATTTTATTGTATTATATGATATATGTTGTAAATATGATAGGATGCAATATTTAATTTTATATTATTGTATTGATTAACATATGATTATCATACAATTTTTTAACAGATGATATACGATATTGTGTCAAAACAGAATCCATGAATATCCAAGATCATAAAGTATGATTTTCATTTAATATGATAAAGGTGGTCTCATAAAGGTGAAGTCTCATAAGGGTGATGTATCGTCTCGGTGAGCTTTGTAATCTATGATTACCTATGTTTTTTGGAGGGGGTGGGGGTGGAGGGAGGGTTTTGTTGGGTAAGTATATTTGTAGTGGTTACAAAAGTATACGTAGAGCCACAGAAAACACCCGTTATACGGTGTATTTATCTGTTCTATCAAAGATCGGTTCTCTCCACCGTACCCCATTATCGCATCGATTAAGGAATTAAAAAATCCATTAATGTGTTTAAACCTTGATCAGCAAATTAAGGTAAAAGCATTTCTGTAGAAAACTTATTCTTACTCTAGATATTGGACAGTATAAATACATTGTGTGCAGCAAATAATTACTTGGCTAAATTCAACGCCGGTATACTATGAATAATATACTTTGGTATTCATCATCTTTGCTTTCGTCACAACTGCAATATGTTGTGTACAGAAATGCCTTCTCCAGCGACCCTTGTTTTATTGTGGTACGTGTTGGTGATGGCATTTTCCCACGTCACTCTCTTGACAACCCTTGCCTGTGTAGCATCAGTTTCTTGTGCTCCATCATTCATTTTTAAAGCAAAGAAGATATCAACTATCTAAGCACTATCGAAGGACTTACAAAGACAGTTAAGTGGACAAGATTAGTTCGAACGAAAGATTTATATTTAATATGTTTATTCTTCGTTTGTATGCCTTATTGTAATACTCTATAGGATATTTAGGATGTACTCGAATAGGTTATGTATCATTAGCCCACAAGATAAGTGGGAATTTAGATTTCATTTTGTTTAACTTAAAACCAGAGCTTTTGAAGTTTATCATATTATTGTATTCAATACCCATCCATCTAATTGTGGTCAAAAACATATATTCACATCTACTGAGTATTTTCTCTATTTCTTAAGAAAACCGATTGTGATTCGTCGTTACATATAAACTAACAGAACTGAAATCAACACAATCCATCACAAGCATCAAACATATTTTGGTTTAATGGTATCAAACAGTATTTCTGGTCATTATCACATTGAGTATAACTATGTCTTCAGATTGTATATCAAAGACACAATAACATGTTTCCCCATCCCTTTTTACATTTTACAACCCATGAAGAAATCAACATTAAGTCTATATCGAGTGCAAGTTTAATTTTTGATCTTCGAACACTTATTTTGAAAGTCAGTGTGGTGTTTATTTATTCCTGATCTATCATGGATGTAATTCTTTGTTTCATATTTATCATAATTTGAAAAGGTATAAAAGTATTCACTTCAAAATTGATCTTTGATTCATACAGTACCGACTGAATTAATGGAAACAGTGCACTGAAGGAATACCTACACAATGACATCACTCTACAGGGTCGGTAAGTACATGTATCAGTAATCTGTGTAAATATTTGTTGTAACTTCCCAGTATGGATATGATATCTAAATAGAATTTTCATTGATGATTATTTTTTAAAAGTCAACTATCAACTATATAAGCCTAGAGTTTCGCGTACAAGGATGTCTTATCTGTTCTTACAAAAAATGACGCAAATATATATTTGCCGACTAGCCCATAAAGCATATATGTAGGGGAGCCGGATGTTTATTTGAAACTGTGAACAGTACAAAAATGGATCATGTACATATAATATAAAAATCACTGCCTCATCCCTTTTTTAAAACAAACTATTTGATCCTTTCATCGCCGACACGACTGGCCAGAAAAAAATTCCTTAAAGACTATTAAATAGAAAAATCTCTGGAAGTATATGTCCCACATCATGTCAAAATCGCAATATGCGGCAGTCTTCAAGTTAGTGCAGGGACTTTGCAACCAAAATTTGAATAATCTAAATATTTCAACCATAGAATAATAAGAAATGATTTTTTTGTTTATGAAAATTTGATGCGTCTTTGTCAGAAGACGGGCTACCACGTGACTAGTAATTATGAATTATATTGGATATAATATTTTACTCAAATCAACAAGACTATTATTTACCGCTAATCTTCGTGCCGCGGAAAATTTTAAACAAAAACTGTTTAAGAGAAAAGTTGTCCAAGCATCACGAGGACTGAGTTAGGATTGATCAGTGACAATGTCATATTGTACATGTGTAGATCTGAGTTTACTGCGTTTGTGTATCTGCAAAATTTACAGTATGACAGACAGACTGCTATGTAGCCAGTCTCTAAAATGGGTTTCTCCAAAAGCAAAAAGTGAAAGTTCCTATGTCCGGGGTCTCAGTTTCTGTGTGTGCTAGCACGATAGATAATGTCATTGAACACAGGCCTATATTTGACATGACGTCGCGCTAAAGGTAACAAATTTCCCAAAATAGACATTAAAAAACAAGTAAATAGCCGGGGCGAATTTGATAATATTTTCCAATAAGGAGTCTTGAGTATATATGCATTAAAAATAGCTGTACATGTACAATATATATTTACAGACCTTATGAGTGTTATGAGCCTATGTACCCCTAAACGACCAGTAGGCTCCTTGATTTAAATAGTGCAGGACGATAGAGCACCAAAAGACAAGAACCGAATTGGTTCCTTCGGCCAGGACGCAAAGATTTCATTGAATTAAATCAGCTAATGTAAAAATCTAATGACCATATGGAAATATAAATCAAGCAGCATCTACGGCTGTTTTTTGATAATGACCAAGATCGGATGTGTCACCTTTAATGCAAACAATTAATATTACGTAAATCTGTGAAGAAATAAACACATTTAATATATATATATATATATATATATATATATATATATATATATATATATATATATATATATATATATATATATATATAAAAATAAAAACAGGAGTGTCGCTGGTTAGCAATATTATGGTGCTGATAAAAATACCAAAGACTGACTCAGAGATATAAGTTAACGTTGTTGTTGGTGGTGAGGATGTTTTAAATATTTTTGTTGTTCCTGCAGTTACCTTCAAAATTAGTGTAAAGTTAGTCAAATACGCTTGCTTCCATCTTTTCTAAACGAGTCTTTCTGTCATAACTAGAAATTCATATTTCTTTTTAAATATTTAACTGTACTAAGAAGTTCAATGAAAGTCCTACGTACAAATTGTTCTCGTAGATGGACGAGTTGCATGAATTCATTGCATAGCGTATGACATCAAGGTCACTCAAAGCCGTAAACCTTGAACGTTCATGTACGAATTCAGTCTTATGTTCTACAAATATCCGATATAAGAACTAGTTTAATTAACCGTGCATGTTGACTATAGAATCTGACACGGGGCATCTTATCAAAGTAGCCCTATTGGTAACAGATTGTTTGTCTTTGACTTACATTAGGATATGGTGCGAACGGACGAATCAATAAGAAACGAAAATTAGAAACAGGACTGTGTTGTCCATAACTCAAACAACGCATAACAACGGTGTCATTTGTTCTGCAATGCTCCTTACATCTTCCAAGTCTTTTCCGTAAATTGTCTTAAAACTCTCTCTCTCTCTCTCTCTCTCTCTCTCTCTCTCTCTCTCTCTCTCTCTCTCTCTCTCTCTCTCTCTCTCTCTCTCTCTCTCTCTCTCTTGTAATCCAAAACGGGGATAAAATATTCATCATAATTGACTGTTAAACAACGCGTTGATACATAATTTTGATAGAAATTTGAGGTGGCGTTGTTTAAGAGAAGCATACCGAAAACAGGAAAACAGAGAAGGGTAACATAACATGTGTAGTTCTGTAATCAATATCGATAGCAGGTCAATAGATCCAAGATTTTCAGTAAAGCAACTCTCTCTCTCTCTCTCTCTCTCTCTCTCTCTCTCTCTCTCTCTCAGTTGACCGGTTGATGAAAACATGTTTACAAGGTAAAAAAAAAAAAGGATTATGGATTATTAAGTGTGAACAAAAATTGATTTCTGAAAAGAAGTCAATATTGTATAGTCCTTTTATGTATAAAACTATGTGAATAGTATCCAGGTATTTTTTAAAAAAGAAATCATTAAACAATTCCTTTTATCAAATCCCAAGCCAGATAAATATCACGCAAATTTATTATTTTCTATGACATATGCGAAATATTTATGGATATTTAAGGTGGCAAAAAAATTTAAAGGAGAAATTATATGGTCTGTTAAAGATCAAATCGAGTCGAAATCACGAAAAATTGCATCATGCACTCGAGCGACCTTCGAGTAAGTCAGTTCTTCCTGTAGAGTGAATATTTCTCCACAATATATTTCACTACTGCAGTTTATAATTATTTAAAAGAGGACGTTTCAGGGGATGTGTGGTTGATGGTATGTTATTATGTAGAATTCAATTTGATAGTTTTGTTGACCATGTAGAGTATTCATTTTAAAGTTACACAAAAAAAAAAACCCGCAAAAAACGTAGACGATATGTTATGAAACTTTTCTTAATATTTTTTTTAATTTTCAGAACACAATAATTCACACACGTAAGAAATTTATTTAAAAGAAATTTCTAATATCTTCAAATTGATTTGATTTTGTTTTAAAAGTCTATTATTACTTACCCACTGAGATTCAGGTGCAAGTTTCGTCTAACATTAATGTTGATTTCTAAGACAATCACAGTTTGACCTTTTTTTTCATTATAATTTTCCGATAAAAAAAAAGTTAAATGATATTAACTATATTAACAAGACAAAGGGACATTGGATTATTTGGGGGGGGGGGGGGGGATATCACAATCATATCATATGTTTGTTGATATTTGATAGTTTAATTTTCAATTGAAGTTCAACATTATTTGATATTTTTGTTTTTATCGTAAAGATTGACAAGTGAAAGATTTAGTTATATTTTTTATTATTTCACTACGTCATACATTTCAAGAAGTTTATGATTAATAAATATTTTTTTTTTGGTTTGAAAATTAATGTTCATACATGTATATCTATCCGTATAAAAGTGTGGATTGAATGTTTTAATCATTTAATAAAATCATATTTATCAAGATATACAATTATTACTCATATATGAAATAATTAACATCTGAACTATAATATAATATGCGTAAGATACATGTTTGAAGATTTTACATAACAATGATTTAAACTATTGTATAATTAGGAGATGGCTCAAAATCTAAAAAAAAAAAAGAAGAAGAAGAGAACACATGATAAATAAACACCCCCCCCCCCCCTCCATAAAAAAAGACAGTACGTGCACAAAACACAATTGTCTGCTAGGAAATTTTTTTAAATTAAACTATAAAAAAGATATATAAAAGATTTTTTCCCGTTTTTATTTTTTTGTTATTCAAATTTAGTTTTTTATTATTGAATTGCTTTGTATGTGGGGGGGGGGGGGGGTAGGTTATTTAGTGTCTAATTTAGTGTCTTTGCTCAAATGAAAACAGACTCAATTTTCTTGCATTTTCATAATTCAAAGTATATTCTATAAGTAATATACGATAATACGTTATATTTGATTTTGCGAATTTGTTTTTTTTCTGTAGTTGGAATATTCGAAAATGAAAAAAAAAAACCAACATTGAACAGAATTAAAATGGTTTTGTATGTAGTAAAATAAAATATGCTGGTTATATTAGTTAAAACAATCTATAATTTAGTATACAAACGTTATACATGTATATATGAAGTAAGTAATAAAAGTCATATTTTCTCAAACTAGTTCAAGTTTTTTAAAATGAGACATAATAAACGAACGTATTAAAGAACTTCAATAAGTAGTTTATAGTTTTTAATTGCATATGTATATCATTTACAAACGCATAAGATACAGTAGATCTCTATGACTTCATTAGTCAGGTCAATGACCAAAATATAGCACCTAACCCTCGTATAAAAATCGATTCTTAAATAATCATTTTTAAAATATTAATTATTTAATAGAAACGCTAAAATACCAATTGCTTTTAATATTGCGTATTGTAAGGAAAGATTGCAAAAGATCTTTTTATAGTTATAACGAAATATATCAAGTTAAAATACATGTAGTAATATTTCCCTGTGTTGAGCCCCTCATTGTTCAATCGCTCGACCTATAATTTCCTAGGAATAACATTAAAACAACGTGCCCATTCTCAAATATTCATATTTTTGTATATATATTTGTTTAGACAAGCATTAATAAATACGTAGAAATTCTTAATATTGATAACACTGTATAATCTAATCATATCTGTGAAAAAGCCGTTTCTATTTATATCAGCCAACAATGGCGAAACCCGGTGTCCTTTGCAAAGAGAAGCATAGCGCTATGGCATGCATTCAGAAAATAATCGGACCTGCAAGCTCATTGCACCTTCTCAGATATGCTTTATAAAACATACATACTAAATTTGAATGAAAATGCAATTTTCGATTTTTGCAGAATTTTATTCTCACCAACATGCGATTTCAGGTACTATAAATAACAAGGTCAAATTACGTAGTGATGTCAACCAATCAAATTGCTGATTTCTGCGTAAGCCCTCCAGATTTCACCGGAGCTAGAACAGCTGATCGGCAAGGGTTGTTGAGAGTGTCGGTCGGGATTTACACCGTACAAAAATGAAACCCAGTACAATTAATAGGATGTGTGAATATACTACACACTGAGAGACCTTCTTCATGTGAGAGGTAAGCCATTTTTTGTCAGTTTTTGTCTTTTAGAGGTCATTTCAATGAATTCTTTGTTCTCGCGTAGATTCTCAGCTGATCGTTCATAAAGATGTTCTATGTATAGGTAGTCGACCGGTATTTTATGTTTTTTTCAATGGCTAAATGGATTTATGTACCAAATCTGCAAAACTCTGTTTAGCTTGCAAACTGTCATGCTATAAAATTGGTAGTTTTAGGAGAAAAACTGCAAATGAATGGTGTTTCCTGTAATGTATTAATTTATGCACTGTTTGAAATATTATAATGGCAACTGAGAGTAAAAAATGTGCTGCGATTAGCAGGATTTGCTTAGATTTATAGATGATTTGAAAAGTATGACAGTTTGTTTGATATGACATGTATATTTGTAATTGTTCATAGAACCCACTTGTCATTTCCAACATGATGTCATTTAGTAGAAATATCTTAAAAGGAATTTAATTTGGGGAGAGTTTTCCCCATTTTCCGTTAATTATCATAATTTATTTAAAATACAAAGGTTTTTAAAGCTGCTGTAGACGAAATGATCTGCTCTTGTTCGCAGCCTCTGATAAAGAAACAAAAATTAAACTCTACATAATGTCGGTATCAAGGATAACTACATGTGATAATTTTGGTACACTGTAATAGCTTTTTAGCTATTCCCCACAGATAAGTTCCGCTATTTGAGCGATTGGTAACTGCTTTCTTTTTAGAAGTTTCCTGTTCATATTTGAATTTGCATTGAGATTGCCATCTAACAACAACTTTTTCTAACACTATTTAACAAACTTCAGTTTGTTTATTAATGCACTTTTAAAGTTGACAGTTGCAATCAATTAATATTTCTGAGGTGATGGGAGTTATTATTGGTTTTGAGTAATACGGAATTTTTTTTTTTAAATTTTATTTTCTGTTGGTTTAATTAATTTCAGTAGCATTTCAGATCGGCAGTATATTATTGCTTAACTAAGCTCGATATTCATATATAATTTATTCTTAAATTTTAAAAAGCATTTTTTGTTTAGAGATTTTGAATTTTCAACAAACATTAGGGCATTAAGATTAATGACTAGTTCAATTCATTTTGTGATTGATGAGAATTAAGTCATAAAAGTTGACAGATCAGGTCCCGCCGTCACTAACTTTTCTCAAGTAATTTTCAGTCTCGAACCTTGGGTTTTACTTAAAATATATGCAATTATCTTTCATTGATATGAGCTGATAACTGAGTTAATAGAAATTTCAAGCTGTCCGATGGTGGCGGTGGGGGCCAAGAATCTTTTCGAAAGCAATGTCTCGTAGTTTGCAAATTGAATTTTTATGATCGTACATTGGATTTTCAAGAGAGGCACATTTTCATTAAAAATGTGTAAAAGCACATTGCAATCATGCATCTCTTGCTTATTACGTCTTACTGCAACACTGCAGTGTGTGTTTGTGATTAACTTATATGCACTGGTCACTGTGTGAGAGTAAGAACTGAGAGGTCTTTGGCAGTGCACAGTGTGGAGACAATATGTCTGCTCTGTATGTTTGATATTGTGATTATAACCTTTGTCTTGTCAAACTTTCCTGACCACCGCTACGGTGACTAAATTACGTGTAGCTTAGTTATAGAAATAACACGATACATGTATCGTTATTAATTTGTAGCCATTCTCTGTAAAATGTAATTATGAATATTTCGTGTTCATTGTTTTACCTTTATTAAGATAAGGGGTATTATTAGTTGTGCTTATTTCCTTAATCTGTTATCTATTTGTTAGGAAAGAGATATTCTTGAATCGTGATTCCATCCTATTGCAACATGGGAGCGAACATAAACGGTTCTTGAAGAGTCTCGGCTTAAAATAAAAAAGGAGGGGGATGTGTTAATTTAAATTCTTATTAAAGTTTTCTGTGATTATTTCCTGTTGTTTTTGATTCCGATTGCATTTACAATGTAGCGACATTAGTTAACTAGAGATGCGCGTCAACATCATCTTCCCCCGCCATTCTCAGCCACCATTACATGTATACATGTAGCAGCGCCTTTGTCTTATGCGCCATATTTTTTTCTTCAGGATTTACTGTGGTACTTTTTACTTCAAAGTTTGGTTTGAGGAAATGGAAGGACCATCTCTTTAACAAACTTGTTCATATAAATCTATTCTATTTCTTTACTCCGTAAATTCTGTTTTTCGGTTGATTTGGGGGAAATGAATTTGCATGGGTACAGATTTCTACACCAGGTTTGATCTGTTGGAAAAAGTGTGATGTGTTCAATTTTTTAGATAATAGAGTTGGTCTGTAGAAAGGTTAATTTTGTGTAGTTAACAACCCTCTCTCTCTCTCTCTCTCTCTCTCTCTCTCTCTCTCATCAAAGTTACCAATGCTATTTGAGAAATATCGCACACTCGGCATTTTCCGTTTCCACTACCTCTGGCTGACCGTGTATCTGTACCTTACATAGAGTGAAAATATCGTTTGTCGCACTGATTACCTCAGGTAACACTAAAGCTTTGCTTTTCATGTCACCTGCCATCCTTTCAGGCTGATCGGGTTTTGATATAAAAAAAATTCTGGAGACGGGCATTTGCTGGCCTTGAATTGGGGGCAAAGGGTCGTTGATGAATACTTCTTTTTTTTAGCTGATTAGGCGGTTTGGTGTCCAATGTCTTTGTCTCGATTTTTTTTGTTCGTTTGGTTTTTTTACGCATAGTCAAATTAAATATAAACGCACAGTCGTTGAAAACCCGAAAGAAAATAGGAATGATTGTTTAAACGTAAGAAATCAGTGTTCTGTCACTTTTAAATATGAAGTTTCGCGTGAAGTACATGTATATTTTGCGCAGTACATTTGAACAAACAAAATATTTCCCTTTCTAGTGCCTCAGATTGATATATAATGCAATGGCTGCAGAAGGAAAGGTCAAGGTCTTATGACTCACGGATCAAAGGCGCCTGTTGAGGCACTTGAGGGGGCATGAAGCTGAAATAAATGTCGAATATTTAAAGGGAACACAAAAGCTTTTGTTCTGAATATATAACCGTGTCGTTTTACTTATTTGAGCAAATGATAAGTAGATATTTATCGAGGTTTCGTGTAACAACTGATATATTTCAATTTGCTAACATCAGCAACTATAAATAACGTAAAGGAATCTCTTGAAATTGCCTTCATAAGAGGTTTTCCGGATGAATTTATGTCATGCGTTATTTAAAGATAGCTGAAGTCCTAACAGTAACTATAGTGTGAAGGTAAAATGTAGTCCTTAATATTCTGTAGTCCATTGAAACCAAAGACAATAAATACTCATATCATACAACACTGTAGGTTGTAACAAATCCGATCAGCGATTTGTTTGTTTGAATTAATTAAGTAGCTTGTCTACAAATTTTCTTTCCTGGCTATTTCACCACCAGGTTGAAATGGCGACATAATACGTGTCTTTTCCATATTTTGACGATTTTGTTGTCCTTTTTTATGGCAAATCTAAATGTTATCAAACATACATATCGTCGCAGTGACAGCGTATAGATCTAATAGACCTAGATACAGTGTTATTCATAGTTCAAAATACTGAGCAGGGCTCTTCAAAGAGCGTTTGGTAAATGCAGATTTGCCTATAAATTTATTAAAACTCGTCCCCTTTTAAACTTTTAGTAGATAAAGAGATAACAAACTGTTAAGAATTGTGAAAACCACAATATTCTTTGTCTAATTGTCGGACCGCTACACGTAAAGACCTTGCCCTTCGCAGGGAGAGAAGCGGTGACCCGATTTCTTTTATACGAACAACGAAAAACAACAAGATGGAAGTCGTTCCGACTTGACTAGGGAGAAAATGAAACAGATATTGTCAAGTGATCGTTTCACATAGTGAACTGGTTTTACCTTAGTTGATGTGTTTTGTGTGAAGGAAAAAAAAACAGTGAAATAAACTAAACGATGACAAAAATGTTGGATAATGGATAACCACGCGATGTGTACCTGTTAAAGTGGAAAAGGTCAGTGGAAGGCGTCGTAAAAGTGTAAGTTCTTCAACTGGAGATATGAATTCTTTTTTATGTTAACAAGAAACTTATTCTGTACGATTTTAAATCGATTTCAGTGCAAATTTCGCGGCAATTGCTTATTGATCAACTTTTAACGGAGTTTCCCCCTTGGAGGGCCTTCGATAATGTAGAGCACACCGGCCTTGTTATGGGCCTGCCGTATTACTCTTGGATATAAACGACAAAGATTCTATCTTTTATTGTAAAAAGTGTAAACTATACATATGAAATGTACTGTTAAAAGATTTTTTCCCAAAAAGTGCTGCAAAATGTAGAACAGCAATCTACATTTGTTGGAAAGGGGGCACTCGAAGGGATGTTCGCTTTTACACCATAAACGGGATCAAGCCACACATTATGCACATGTTTCGCTGTAAGGTCTACAGTTGATGCTGATTTTAATTAAGATTTTGGTTTTCTAGTTACAAATAAAAATAAAAATAAAGAGAGAAAAAGATTTTGTTTTATAAACAGAAAAATTCGAATCATAATTTCAACATGAGCTAGGGCTTTTAATATAACTGTTTAAAAGATTCTTAAGCCTCGTCTTCTGCATTATAAGAATACATTTTTTTTCAAGTAACTTGAGTTTAGCTTCTTATGATGGGTCATACTGGCATGCAATTTGATGTCCAGTGACGTGGATACTGAAGGGATAGGTAAATCGATTTATTTGCCCCAGAACAATCAGTAGATCTGCAGGAAGCCGCGTGTGTTATGACTTGTGGTCAGATGATGTTAACGACTGGTCATTTACTCAGTTACGACCGAGTTTTCCATTTCTGAACAGCTGTTGATGTCAATCGTCCGTCAGTTATCGATCAAAACTGGAGACGGAACTTCTTTGGGCATTCTTTCTATCTATAGCTAAAATTTCAAATGGGTCACTGGAAAAAGTAAGCACAAAGAGATTGATGTTTACGAATCATTAAAAAAAATTAGACCTTGACACAATTGAAACTATTATCAATCCTGGGTCAAACTCTGTACATGGTTGTGTAATTTAATATTCGGTGGCGTCACACCTTTTTCCAGGACATGATGTTTACCCCTAATACATGCTGATCTGTGGACTTACAACGATCGAAGTGTATAAACAAACGTCAGAGAAGCCGAAAAAACTGGAACAGACAACAGTCTACTATTGACTCACACCGTCGGACATAGAGCCACAGGACTTGTACACCTTGTCATATCACCCCCCCCCCCAAAAAAAAAAATCGTCCCAGTGTGTTTAGACCCACTAGCTGTCAACACTTGCTTGCCTGCCGTTACATAGACCACGCAATCGGATATAGTTGGCGCCAAATAACTGTCAATGTTCCGAATTGGAAAAAAATCGTACACCTCTCTCTCTCTCTCTCTAAACATGTATATGCCAAAAAGGTGTATGACCGTAGAGGTGATTCGACACTCGTACATACACATGCACACATTTGTTTAATTTTTGATAAGCAGCCTCTAGCTGACCGCTTTTATATTTACCTAACCCTAAGCATTGGCCGGTTATTCTCCTACAGGAAAAAAGTGGGGTAGGTACTAGTAATCAATTTTGGGGGTAGTTGCAACTGAACGACAGTCTGAGAGAGTGCATGTAAACCCACTCAACCATTTATGTTAGTAATATTTCATCACGGGTTTCCCGGATTGTCATAAGTTTCGGGCCGCTAAAGTCGTTGTGTGGTACGGTTTCGGAGAAATAAGAGAAAATTGGTGGTAGTGATGGTATATCTCTGTGTTAGCCTTCTTTCTGACATTCATTAAGAGTCAAAGCGCCTTGATATATAATTTTTTCGACACGGCTCAGATTTATCTATTCGGCGCATGATTTATGAGAATGTGAACCATATGAGGTCGCAAAGTTGTAAATCGAAATACAAATGATATAAATTACATATATATCGTACGATTTTTTGTCGATGGATTAAAATTTGTTTTTGTACCTATCTCTTCTGATGTTGCAGATTAGAGTTTATAAAAAAAAAGAGTTTAATACACGTTCTGGTGAATGATAAGCCTCAACAAAATATTTATACAGAACATAACATGATATGTGTTTCTGATTGTGGTACAATATTAATGATACGAAAAATATGTTTTCAAAGTTCTGTAGTCTATCTTGGTACTATTTCGGAGTTTCTTTTTTTTTGTGTTTTGTTGTTTTTTTTGTTGCTGTTGTTGTCGTGTAAATAATCAGAGTCAATAAAAGCAGGTGTGATGATAACAACCTTCATTAAACTAGACTTTCTGACGTCATGTCATTTTCGTGAATTAGCGCGAGCACTATCCACTCTTCTTAACAACCATATGGCCAAGCTTTTGTACATGTTACAATTATATGCGGTTGTGAACGATCACGCGCTCATCAGGCGGAACATATTCTGCATTCGGTCAATGTCGAGACACTAAAGATTTAATAATAAGCACTGGTAGTCGTTTCTGTCACAAAATATACGCTCTACATTTCTGTGAAGCAAAGGAGATTTAAAATAAACCTAGCTGCATTTGTGTGTGGTTAAGCGGATTATGTAATTAAAATACATGTTAAAGTGCTCGGAGTGATAGGACAATATCATTCGTGGGCTTATAGATAAATCACACCATCATAATGTATGCATGCGTTTAAAAAAATTTAATTTAGTATCATTGACTTTTTTATTTTATATTTACATATTTATAAAAACAAAAACAAAAAATGCAAACATATTATTTAATGATCTAACATTTGGTGATGTATTTATTTAGTAAATTTTTTAGAGGTCATATACATATGCCTTAAAAATACGCTTGATCAAATGTTTGAATAATCAATTTCTGTCTTGGCTTTGTACGCGTCTTGTGTGATAATGTTTTATTAGTTATGATTTAAATAATTTCATATTTTTAATGGGCCAGTGAGTGGGCGTTAACCTCGTATGTAATTAGAGAATATATGGACATTTAATTTAATTCGTATTCCAAGTTACAATTTCCGTACATACAGAACAGTTTTATGGTTTACAACGTAATATGTGTAGACAATTAATATAAAACAGTTAACACCATTCTGTCAAGTGAATAGAAACACCCCGCTCTGTCAAAGTTGACTGCAACAGCAGCGCGGGAACAGAGTACAGGTTGTCCCACATTAATCCCTTTAACGTCGAGTACAGTTAGGCTATAGATTAGACGCTGTATCTGGCAATTCCTTATCATATCCACTTCTCTTTGCAGGCTGTTGATGATGTAATGTTATAACTGGTTGACGCAGTCAACCAATAGTTACCTGGAAAATGACGGGCACCAAATTTTTAGACAATATTAGTGACAAAGACATTGAGATTGAGCCCGAGCCCGAACCCCGGGCCAAGTCCAGATGCCCGGATGGAGGCTGGGGTTGGGTGATCGTGTTTGGAGCATTCGTGTGTAACGTGATCGTGGACGGGATCTGCTTCACTTTTGGGATATATGTTCAGAACATTATAGACTATTATGGAGAGGACGAGTCAAAAAGTGTGCTGGTGGGATCCCTGCTGGTGGGGTGCTATTTACTTGCAGGTTAGGGGACGGCGACTTCATTCTGATTTTCTTTTAAATAATTAACGATGTGTTTTTATGAGATACGCGGTTTCTTTATAATTGATTCGCCTTTTCCAGGTCCGTTGGTTAGTGCGCTCGCCAACAAGTTTGGGTGTAGAAAGGTCACCATCCTTGGAAGTATCGTGACAGCTCTTGGTTTCCTTGTGAGCACACTGGCCCCATCCATAGAAGTGCTGATGTTCCTGTACGGAGTCGTGGGAGGTTGGTACAGTACTGTTAAAGTATATGTCATTGCTCTCAATGTGTACCTTTTCCGTACTCTGAAGTCAAAGAACTCACACATGTATGTCCTCTGTATTTTCAGGAATTGGAATGGGGTTGATTTATCTGCCTTCCATTGTCATCATTGGCTACTGGTTTGAACGGAAGAGGGCCTTCGCAACAGGAATAGCTGTCTGTGGCTCTGGGATTGGGGCCGTGCTGTTCTCACAAATCAACAAAAAACTCCTGGAAGAGTACAGTTGGAAACAGAGTTTGGTGATCGTTGCCGGTATAGTGTTGAATTGTGCTGTATGCGGAGCTCTATTTAGACCTATTGCATCGGTCTCTAAAAAACGCATGAAAAGGGGAATAGTAACTCGTGGCTCCATCATGAAAGCCCTCATTGCTGAGAAGGAACGACAGAGGACGATCTCTAATGGATCGCTGGACAACTGTATTATTACTAAGGACAACAGGCTTATTAAAATTGATAAAATTGACTTGAGAAATAAAAGTGTATCATACATAAACAGACTGAAAAAAGAACTGGGATTTAGCTCGGGAAGCCTGAATCGCAGTAAAAACAGTTTAATCATAACTCCAGTGGGTTATAACAACAATATGATAATCAACATTGTGGAAAGTGTACCAACAACGCCTGTGCAGGAAAAGAAAGACCTGACTTCCACTCCCGTGAGATCAACCCGCAGAAAACGTGATTTTGAACGCAGAAGAGATAGCGGAAACGGAAGTGGAAACATCGTTCCTGATACTCCTGCTCCCGAGAACTTGATGGAAATGTTGGAGAAAGAAGAGAGCGCCTTATCCAGACAGTCTAGTTTTGTCAGTCGTAATAACGAAGAAAGCAGCAATCTTTTGGATCCAAAATCCATTAAACAAACTCATTACCTGGGGCGTAGCTCGAGCAGCGTCAGAAGTAGCGCCAATACCTATCTGTCCCCGGAAAGTTTGATGACGTCATTGAACTCGAGCGTCAGATTCGCCGGGGAGGTTACAATTGATGAGATTGAGGAATACTCCTCACAGCGAGAAATCCCCGGATGGTGCCTCTACGTCTCCAATCTGTTTGATCTCAGCTTATTGAAAGAAAAGGCGTTTGTCCTCTACGCATTTACCAGCTTTCTTAGCATGTTAGGTAAGTGCAGCGGCTGCATATAGCCCCAAATTCGTACCTCAGTGTTCAAGTAAGTTAAATTAATAATAAAGTTGTATAGTGATGTTTATATAAACCATTTTTCTCCTTTCAGGGTTCTTTATTCCGTATTTCTTTGTTCCGATGAAGATGATGAATATGATGAAAGGAAAAGAAGAGCCTGAATTTTCAGACGATAGCACATTCATTCTCTCAATCCTGGGTATTTCCACAACAATAGGTCGTGTTTTGATTGGCTGGGTGGCCGATCGCCCATGGTCAAACACCTATTTTATTAACAACGGGTCAATGGTTTTGGCGGGACTTGTCACTGTAGTCTGTCCTTTCCTTGACGGAAATGCACAGATGACAATTTTTGCTGTTGGTTTTGGATTTTTTACAGGTGAGAAATTACTAATGATGAAACAATCGAAAGTGTTTGCTTGGCCGTTAAAGAATCAGACTTTATTCATTTCTCTCTTTATTTTCAGCCGGATTCCTCTCTCTACGCTCCATTGTCCTTGTGGATTTGATTGGATTAGATCGATTGACGTCATCATTTGGATTACTCCTGCTGTTTCAGGGAATAGCATCTATTGCAGGATCACCAATAGCCGGTAAGCCGCCTTAAAATTATGCTTCATGTGATCTGAGTGATCAAGATTCCGACTTGTGTTTTGATAAAGAATTAACAAACTCACTAACCAACGTCTTTGTTGTTTTATAGGTCGGATCATGGGTTGCACCGGAAGCATTGACTCTGTGTTCTACCTGTCAGGGTCGTTGCTAACTTTCGCGGGGGTTCTCGGCTGCTTCATGCCGATGCTGAAACCACGTGACGTTCACTCACATTTTGATGAGGAAGAAATGGTGGATTATCCTATGAATTCCGAGTTGGAGATGATTGAACAGGTGAAACTGCCTGACACTAGAATGTAGGCAGAGTGTCTTTTTAAATTTTTTTTTATAGTTTGTTAAATAAAACTGAAACACTTTAAAGACTAAATGTGCAGGGATTTTTGGTGCTGAACGTTGCGACTGCGGGACAGGCCGTCTGCTTTGAAGGATTTTTTTCTGTGACCTTGTGGTCAGAAAACAATAACAGAAAGAAAAATAACACTATTTTTTAATGTTGTGCGTTGAACGTTGTACAAATTTTGTGTTGTTCCTGTTCATGCGATTGTACCGTGTGAGAGAAGTGTCCGACAACGTCAAGTGCCACATCAACAAAGTTGATCTGTCTGTTTGGTTAGAGACGAGTCGTCACTGCTTATAAAGGATCTCAGAAATTAAGGGTGAACGCTTTGAACTATTTCACCGTGTGTGTTGGAGTCCGAGCACCTACAAGGTGCTCTCTGTATGCCAGTTTGGAGTGCTATTAATAGAACTACTCTCCTATGTTGAAGGTTTTTTTGTTACATGATCAAACTTTCTTGTATAATGGCAGATTTGATTGATATATTTTTTACGCTTCGAAACTGATAATGGCAAACTTCGATTAATTAGTAGAGAGATAGATATATCTTTATTATCTATGATCGTTTTTTGTTTCATTTACTTTGTTGGACAATTGAATGGCTAATGATATTGTTTTATAGTATAATAGGAGAAAAGATTAAAAATCTATTTACGTATACAAAAACACACAGTGCTCCTACCTTTTTGAATGCGTGCATAATGTTAGTGCAGTATAGTGCTACTCTCAATCACTTGTTTGTTAAGTTTGCTCTCTAGTATTCCAAAGAGACCTGTTTGTTAAGCAGGGGATGAGACAAGGAACTGATTTGGACAAGTTCAAGTGCCTTTGCATATAATCATGTGCAATACACATTAATTATCTCAACTTTCTTGCATAAAATATCTGCTCATGATCAACTGTGTAACGAAGAACTCGATTCAAGTCCTATATCATCGTGATTGATTTTAACACTTTGTTAACACTTTTTTATTAAGAAAAAAATATTGTTCATGTCTCTAACATTAGTTTTTACTAGGTTAATACGAAGGAAAGTTTCTTATGTGATTTCGAAGACTTTCTTCTTTTATGTTTAATCATGATATAATACGTTTTGTACGATGTCTTTTTTTTTCAAAGATATAACCCGCATTATGTGTATATTGTACCTTAATGGTTTGATAAAGACGGGCGCAGAAATTTCATTTGTTTTGTCTTCTGCCTACCCCCGTTGGAAAAAAAAATGATATTATTGTTATGTATTATATGCAGTTTGGTTTGCTTTGTCAGGGTGATCGTTACAAAAGTATTACAAGATTTTGTCACTAGAATGAATAACAACAGCTGCTTCTCGTTTTTAGCGTTTGACACCCTGATTGTATTCAATGTTCATTTAGTACTTCTCTTGTTCATAAATTTGCTGGTCAGTATCATATGAAAAGAGCTTTGGTGACCTTGACGGTTGTGAGTGATAGATTTTAAGTGGCGGATCCAAAACTGTGAGAGTGTTAACATGTATATTAACCTATTTTCCATAAACCCCTTTAAACGTAAAAATGTATTATAATTTGTGATACGTGTGAATTTTTTTCTGTGTAGATGAGTGTACAAGAGTATGAGCTTGTCCCCTCAGTTATATAAATGTATATATAGCTGACTTTAAAGTCAAAAAAAATATATAGGGCATTTATAATTTGTTTTATTGTACTTGTGTTATAATAAAATCATAAAAATACATGAACTTTTAAAACACATTTATCAATGTGAAAGTATCATATGAACGATGTGTCACGCACAATGTGAAGGACCCAGGAGCATTATGGGGCGGATCCAGGGGTGTCAATTTTATTATTATTTTTTTATTTCAATCTGACTCTTTAGATACGATTATATTATAGAATTTTTATCAAATCTGGATAATGGGTCCGCCCATGTTTGCTTTTTAATGAAATAGATATTTTTTACTGATTTTTTTATTGTTCTTCACAAGTGAGTGTCACTTTTTCCAAGGTTTTTAAATGTAACAATCCTGATTCCAGCTGGATCTTGCTGATATGTGGACGAGTGTAGAAAGAGCAGGTTTTTAAAAAGTTAAAAGGAATAGTAAATGTTTTTGACTTCGACGCCATAATGGTGCACTCTGTAAGATAGAGATACATGGGTGATGAAATGAATAGGTCGAACTCTAGTTTCTGTGTTTTGTATAATATGATGTCACTTTGTGATGCAATTTCAACTTGTTTATTGTGTACATCATATCTGTTGCCATATATATTAAAAGTTCTACAAAGAAAAATAGGGTTTTTATTATTTACGAATTTAGTGTACATGAAATAAATGACAGTCGTGGAATTTACATCTTGCGATGTATTTGTGATTTGTTTTTCATGATAACACGGATAACATTGACGAGAATATACACGTATATTTAAGATTAAAACATAATTATTAATTTTCTTTTTTTTACATCTACCATACATGGTTAACTTTGATTAATTTGGTTGTTACAAACTAAATAAGCAAGCAAATTCAAATTTTAAAAGAAGGCGAGTGCTGATATTAGATATAGTGCTTTTTTTCAAAATAACAACAAAGTACAAACTTTCATTAATCATTGGGGATTTCTAAAAACTAACTCAACTGAGCAAATCAGCCCATGCAAGTTCAACGAAAATTAATAGAGGGTCTTTTAACTTGTGTTTCAAAGCAACAGTGTTCTAAGGATGGGCTTTTATAACAATGTACATCGTTGAGTAGATGAAAGTTGTCAGAGGACACCATTTGTAAACAGCATGACTGCTGCTCGATGTTTGTTTGTAAGCGTACTTTAGAACTTCCTCCCCTTAGACCGAGGTTTCACGTATGCACTTAAAAGCCACCAGAATCAGCGTGATGTACTGAAACAACAGCATATCGTGCAACGGGTTGTGTGCATTTGCATGGGGTGAAAAAAAATGACACATTGTTATTAAATCAACATGCACTACCGGTATTTTCAAATGTATTTGAAAGTTAAAAGTTAATCCTTGGTTACATCAACTTTAATCGGCCAATCAAAATTTAATAAAAATCGGTGACCGTATTTCTTTTTCATTTCATATTTTGCATAAGAAGTATTGATTTAAAATGACCTTCTAGAATGAATTTATGTCCAATCACTTGAGCAAAATCGAACACTAGTTCATGAACTTTAATTCCACTTAGAAATAGATAATATAGTATGGTGTCGTGCTGTTGCTTCAAATGAAGTGATAATTGAAGTAGGTACAAAAGTCATACAGCCACAAAACTGCCTTCTTAAACTTAATTTGTGCTTAACTGAAAAGAAAAGTGTGGAAAAAATCTAAAAGTCTTTCATAAGAAGACTTTCCTTTTCTCTTCTTCAATCGTCTTTTCTTACGATGTCAATTTGGTCGCCAGAGAAAGTTGAAAGAAACACGAGTAGAGAAACTTCTGCATGGGTCGCTATGGTATAAAGAATTTTATTTTACCATAAGAAAAAATACAAATGTAATCTAAAGAACCTTTGGTGATCCGTGCTGGGAGGTTTTTATCACCGCCCGTCTTAATTCTCTTTTTCAAAATGTTCAGCCCAGTGCATAAACATGTCTTGGTACACAGAATGTTTTGAATTTCTTTTTATTTTTTTTTTTTGGTTACGCTATGATTACCAAAAGAATATTTTTTGAAGTGGAAGCAAAATATTGACAAATCAAAATAAACAAACACTTGTCATTGTAAGCATTGAGATCATGCCAAAAAGGTCATCTAGTGAAAAGGGCCAAGCTAACCTGACCACTAAGTCCACAATGACTAGCTTGTTTATCAGGAGGAAAAATCGGTCAATAATGAATTTCTTAACAAAAAGCTGTTTTGATGGAAATAATGAGTAATACGAAGCGCTCTTATAATGCTTACATAAATTAATATGCTTTACCACTGTATTGTATTAAATAAATAATTTGATGTCGATATGCAACTGCCCCCTTGTAATGGTGTTTCATTTAGTGACGCACTTACTTCTTGTTGACTTGTCGTATGGTACATAATGCCTGAGAGCTTTCACATAAGGAAATTAAACAAAATGAACAAAATATAAGATGTGCTACGTCAAAAAAAACCATACATGTGTGTAAAAGCTCACGTTTCTAATTTTGTCAATTGTAACATTTGCATTTTCGTCCTTCAATTTTCTTCGATGTTAAATTTGTTATTTGGTGTTAGTTACCCTGTGCCTTTGTTACCAGGTGTGGGTCATTTCTAAAACTACAGAATGTGATTTTATTGAAAGCGCCGCGGGCACAAATGAATTAATGCCAAGTCAGCTGTTTCTGTAGGTGTTTCATTCCTCATAAGCACAAGGCCTTTAATATGCTGTTGAACGATCGTCAATTTTATGAGAGAAAACAGGGAAGAATGTGTGAAAGACAGAGGAGGGTCTGGATACAGAGTTAATTAAACGAGTGTAGTAAATTAACACAAAAATTAGCACACGTTCAGGTTCTTTCCCCATACATCATACAATTTAAGACTACACATGCTATTTTTTTTTCTTGTCAAAAATTGCATTTTTAATTAGTGAAACGTCATTGGAAGAAATGATAACTTCCTAACCGCATATAAACACGGCAGGTGCCCCTTGTTCTGGAAAAGTACACATTTAAATGGGGCAAAATGTGTAGACCACCTCGCTCGCAGTTTACTACGCACTATCATCTCTGCCTGGATGGAGGATAATACACATAGATTTACGTCTTTACTTATAAATTAAAAACAATATTACAGTTTGATCACCAAGGGCAATGCATACGCGAATCCAGAAATTTTTCCCGAGGGTGGTGTTTGCCGGGGGGGGGGGGGGGGTCCTAGGCCTATTTTTGGTTATTTCACTACTATAAACTTTTTTGGACCCCTATCCAAACACTCTATATCAGGGCATGCGATGCTTTATATTACATATTGCCGTTTTCCTTGAAAACGCACTTATCTATGCAGAGTTATCTAATTCGTTGCAAGCTAACTTTCCCAATCTGAAACTGAATTTCATAGATTTCATTATATATATGTTATACTGTTGAATAGATTGAAAGATATTTGCATGTTCAAGTGAAATATATCTATGGAAACTTTTCTTCTCTATCTGAAACTGATAATCTCGTGTACATACATCATAAAAAATAAATGCTAAGGTTGAAGGTACCTATAGCAGATTAAAACCGGCAATTTCAATGTTGAGAAATGATACTCTCGTGTACATACATCATAAAAATAAATGTCATTTGCTGAATGTACCTATAGCAGATTAAAACGGGCAATTCCAATGTTGAGAAATTAATGATACCATCATCACTTCAAAACAACACCCATGGTAATCTCCAATTTCCCCCGCACCTACACAACTGCTCCTGTCTTAGTACAAGTCAACGACCTTAGAGGAAGATACTCTCGCTACGGTAAGAATAGCACGTGCTGCAATGGGCTGCATAATTTTATGCGAGGTTGTATGGTGCAAAGTTAATGCAAATTACACGGCTGATGGTATCACCCTTTCAAATCTTTTAGTTCTGTGTATTCAAGGACCCACGAGACGTTCCTCAATTTTAGATAATTAACCTTATTTGCATTGAAATCTGTTAATGCCCAAAAACTCATGGTAGAAATAATTTTTACAATGCATGATTATTATTATAAAAGTCATTATATATATACTGCAGGGGTTAGATTGGTTTGAAGACATTAAATACAAAAATTAATAAAAAGATCAAATTGAAGCAACTACCCAATGTAATTAAAATTAGACTTGTAATTTCGCTCCTCTACGATACGCTATAGAAGTATAGCGTATCGTAGAGGTCTAATTTTAATTAGATCGAGCAACTACCCCTCCCCCCTCCCCCATCCCAGGCCATGGATTACGTTTTAGAGGTTTGAGGTGAGGTGAGGGTTTTTCTTCTGGTATCATTTATTTCAAGTTGATTTTGTTTTGTTTGAGCATGTTTACATAGGTTTTTCATAACCACCCCCCCCCCCCAATACTTGCCTGATGTTAACAAATCACCAAGTCTAGAGACTGATATTCTCTTTTGAGAAGTGGACAGGCATAGCCTACATCCACTTCTCTTCGCATGCCCTCATGTTTTCATTCTGGAAAACGTGTAAATGTCGGAACCAATGACGGTTTACACTTCGAACCATGTTTCTACTCCAGTTTCCCTGAATTTTCGTAACAGACCTATTATTTCTATATTCTAAACATAAATGCATCCATATATCACAAACAAATCACCACTAACCCGCTTTCAAATCATTTTCTCAACCTCTACATTCCGGATGTAGGCTATGCCTGTCCACTTCTCAAAAGAGAATAAGAGATAGTTAAAATATATTGCGAAACATCATATTACTTCTTATCTAAACCAGTAAATATCATAGCTATAGGTCTGACTCTAGCTCCAGGTGTGAAAAATCAGACCGGGAGCTACAGAACTGTGTATTGAGTGCATCCCTTTTACGGAAAGAAAACGTCCCTTCTCTTTTCGTAATTTACGTACCGGATTCCACTTCCGGTTGCACTGGGCGTGAAGAAGAAACTATGGTATGGAAAACACCCCTGCGAATGTTATTGTCATTCAAATTTTAGACCACGTGGTTTTATTTGACCCTTTCAGTTTCGCAGTAAAAATCGTACCTCGTGTATAAAGTCTATTTCACAGTTCATGTATCTAGGTTCTTAATATAGTAGTCAAATATAAAATCTAGAGGTTTATTGATTTTAAATTTATCTTCATTAATTGGTGAATAAAATGTGTTCTAGAAAGAAATATGACTATACAAAAATTAGTTTTTGTCTGCTGTTGCAACAACTAACATGCTTAAAAGAGATCCCTCCTGAGGATTAATTTTCGATCCGCGCCTGACCTAGTAATAACATCAATAGTGAAACAGACTATACCATTTTATGCAGAATGTACCTTGAAAATGGCTCGATATACTAAGTTTTAATGCAAAACAGACACCCATTATTTTTTTTAAAACATGGTATTGCACACCACAAGCATCAAACATGGCTATGAATTTATTAAGCAACCCAATGGTTATATTTTCAACCACTCTACACGTGTTTGCACACGAACGATAACTCTGTTCTGAATATTATCGTTTAAATAAATAACTGCTAGATGGTAAAATAAGACATACATCTTGAAATTTTTTCCCGTTTTAACATAAATCACAGTAGGATATGATATGAAAAACGACCAGTACTTACGTATTTTGAGAATATTATCCGAACACTTATACTTCCGCTCGAAATTTCACAGGAAGTGAACAAATATTGGTGAAGTCTCGTGAACTTTCATTCGAGCACCTCTGGATTTATTACTTACTTAGCAACGATAAAGAAAACATTCCGAACACATTCGCAGGGGTGGAAAATGTAAACACAAAGTATCGTTTCGCAATATTCTGACAGTTACATGAAAAATAGGTACGACAAAAATAAATACCGTAGAGTAGATTGTCTGATATTACCAATTCACTTTTCGATCCAGTTTGAGTTTTGCCGTAGAAAGTATACTTCGTTTATTTTATATGGCATATATGATAGTGTAGTGTAAACGCATTGTATTATTGTATGTGTATTGTTATGCATGACCTCTGACCCTGGTCCACCCCAGCCTTACCTGGTCCAATCTACTGGAGCTCCAGTTCTGATCCTGCCGTATACCGCACCACACCTGTTACCCTGTTTTTCCTTATATATTTTTACCATTGTCTGTTGTCTGCCACATATTGTCAGGTAAGACACCAGATATTTGAACTATATGTTTTGTAGTTTCTCGGCTACACAACATTGGCGTCGCCGGTAAACTTTTATTGTATTTTTTGTGTATTTTTGGATATTTTTGTCCACACGGCGATACACATATCGCCGTTTGGATTTTCTTGGTCAAATTCGTTTTTGAGCAACATGTTTTTGCATTGGACGTTTATTATAAGCGTCAGGTGCGTTATTCCTGAAATTTGACCGGTAATTTCATGTTTTCATAGTGTGTTTTTTGTCACGGCGTGCTGACAGTTAGCACGTGCGGCGTCGTGATATTTTCATATCGGAACTCAATATTGTCATTATTTTTTCTATTGTGTATTGTAGTTTACTTGCGTTTTCATAAGCGTACTTAGAACGAAATTTAGTATAATTCGTCTTGTATTTTTGTCACTCGTGTTTCTGTAAACACGTGGGTGACCGTTTCTCATGCATGATAAGCGTGAATTGTAAACACGTGTTCAAGAGTATAAAATTTTCGTAGTTTTTCAATTATTTTTCGTATTTATGTAGTATATCGTCACACTCAAGCATTTATCTACCTTTGAAAGTCATATTTGTAGTTATTATTACCTAGAGAATGTTTTTCATATTTTTGACATTTTGTTTACTGTTTCGGTCGTCTTGTCTGTCGCCATTTTTAGCGCCAAATCGACTGTGACGTTTTAAAGTGAAAGTAACTTTCACTTTCGATTTCACTTTTCTGAAAACGTGTTTGTTTACATTAGACTAGTTAGTAGTTTATAAAATATATTTTCAAGCTTAAGTTATTAGTTTTAAGTAAGGTTATTATATTGTTTACATAAACATTTACTTTATTCATTAGGAGAAGTAATATTTTGAAATATTTTCTTGAACTTTTTTTGCTGCTGTTGCAGTATATCAGTTGTGGGCAGCATTATTTGATAAGTTCACATCGATCACGTTAAGGTCTTTTCACATCTGTTGACAATTAAATTGTATTAAATTAGTTGAACATATCATAAGTTCAAGTAGTTTGGGCTGTTATATTTGTAAATTTTTCAGATTTTTTAAAATTACACTTTAGAAAAAAATTGTTTAAAAAAAAAAAGAGAATTTTTGTTTTTTTCTAAATTTTTCAAATTGTCTTTTTTACTGAACCAGGTTATTATTGTTCAGTCTCTGTTTTAAAACAAGTTTTTGAATTAGAGATATTTCATTTATTTGTCAAAATTAGTTCAGGCTTTGAAATTACTAAAGTTAGAACTGATTACTTGTGATCACCAGCATGCAGTCAACCATGCAGTCAATAATGGACAAATCATTGACTTACCATCAATATGATCAACAAGATGTATTCTAATCCAATCAACGTTGGATATATTAGTGAGGGGGTGAGTGCACAGAGTGCATTTCAGCAACCATTAGTAGGTCCAGTGTCTACAGGCCAACTTTCCCTGCAGACAGGTACAGTGCTACATGGTCATAATGCCCCTCCAGGATTCAACCAACATTACAGTGGAATCCCTGCACCATATGGAACACCATATTCAGCTCAATACCCTCCGCAAAGTGCTATTCTAAATCCATGGGGGGTAATGTCAGGTGTTTCAATGGGACCAGAAAATAACAACACAAATATGTCAGTTGGATGTTCTTCCATGACACTTGGAGGTTATTTACCATCAAATGCCTATGGAGTGATGCCAACTGGATATACCGTTTCAAGGGCCACTGGAACAAGTTACACTGGTACATTTTCCCAGGCACAGGGTGGTTCGACTGGTTCCATACCGTCAAGTGTTCAGGGGTTAATGATGCCATACCAAACAACATCAAGTCTAAGTGGATTTCCTTCCCAGGTACCAAGCAATTTCCAGTCATCGGTTTCTCAGGCATCAGTACTACCAACCACCAGTGTACCCATACCACAAAGCGGCAATATACCATTCAATGGTCAGGGTACAATTGTCAACGTAGTACCATCTACCACCAATATACCTATACAACAGGGTAGTTATGTACCATTTAATGGTCTGGAAACCAATGTCAATATTGTACCATCTACCAACAGCGTACCTGTACCACAGGGAAGCTATGTACAGTTAATTGGTCATAGTACAAATCTCAACATGGTTCCAACTGCATATACCAACAGTACTCCTATACCACAGGGCGGTTACTTACCGATTAGTGGTCAGGGTACAAACGTCAATATTGTACCACCTACAAACAATGCATCCATACCACAGGGTGGTTACGTACCAATAAGTGGTCAAGATACAAATGTCAATAATGTACCATTTACCAACGGTGTACCAATACCACAGGGCATCTATATACCGATGAGTTATCATAGTACGATTCTCAACATGGTACCTGGTACATATACCAACAGTATTCCTATACCACAGGGCGGTTACTTACCGATTAGTGGTCAGGGTACAAACGTCAATAATGTACCACCTACAAACAATGCATCCATACCACAGGGTGGTTACGTACCAATTAGTGATCATGGTACAAATGCCAACATAGTACCACTTGCAAACATTGCACCTGTGCCACATGGCGGTTCCGTACCATTCAGTGGTCAAGGTACAAACTCAAACCTGGTAACAGCCACTACACCACAAGCGGGTTACATTCCATGTACTGGTCAAGGTGTTGATCTCAAGGTTATGTCACAAACATTATACCCACCAGTTCAATCAACACAGAACTCAAATACTTCCAACCAGTATGTGCTATGTACACCAAATCAGGCTATGCTAAACATCACTAAACAACAGGCACTGACACAAAATCATATTCAACCACTACCAGGATTCCAACAACTACACTCACAACAGGTTTCACAACAGAGATATGCTCCGACATTGCCAACACAAAATCAGCTGACACAACAGGTTTACACTCAAGCATTACCAACACCAGTCAGCATTCAGCAGCAACAACAACACAACTTACAGACACTACTCAATCATAAGACCACTCCAACACTGCAGACCCAAATCAACATGAAACAGCCGCAACAACACAATTCTCAGACACAACTTGATCAGATTATCTCTCCACCACAGCATTACACAATGCAGCAAAGCAGGTCAAATGTATACCATGTTGGTCAAGTACATCAACAAACTCAAATGCAAGATGTACCATGTCAAATACTGCAAGATGTACCATGCCAAAATACATGTATGGCACCAGCTCTGATGCAGGATCTGACCCCAGGCCTAACAGATCAAGTCAGTCCGACTCTGTTAAATGGCAGTAACATACCTCCCCCTGGAGCAGGTTTGACAGTTGCGGGTAGCATTCAGTAGCAAGTCCATCCGGCAAAGTCGCAAGGTGGTTATGTACCACTAATGGCTTCAGCTAGTACTGAATCTATTCCTGGTAATGTGGAGAAGAGTTACAAGATGCAGATGCCTTGCTACAATTCTGAGTCGGTCCAGACAGTGGGCGCTTTAAAACCGCTAACTGTTGAGGTATCTGACCAGGGTTCATCTTCATTGTCTGGCAATATCCTTGTAACAGCTAAAGCAAGTGTTTGTTCTGACCATGCAAGGAGCACACAAACCCATGGATCTAAGCAAACACTCATGTTATTGCAGCAGTGCCAACAACCACATTTGCAAGGTGTACTTGCGCCACTCCTAGCACTTCAGTTGCCTCCTGAACAATACGAGCAGCAACCTGCAACAATGCTTCCAAAGCAACACTTGTCAAACCTGCAATCATCCCCAGATCACGCTAACACAAAAAGTGGTAACATACACAGTGATTGTGGTGAAGATGATAGGCAAGATGTTTGCAATGAACATGAAATGTCAGATCTTGCTGAGGCACTGACCGATGGAAGAGAGCAGCCAGAGTCGTTTGATACACATGAACAAGACACTTTGCTGCGGACAGTCAAGAGACACTATGTTGAGGTCTATCAACGGCTGTCCACCCTGAAGAATCATGTCGACTCTTTGGTCACAGACATGCAGACCATCACAAAGGGAATGGAAGCAATTGATCTGGAGCAGAATCATCTGAAATATGACTGCTAGTGAGAAATAACTGTAAATTTGTTAATAACTTATGATTCATTAAGCAGAATGTTACATGTATCAAGACATTTGCAGCTGCTGATAAATTTATGTTATTGACAAACCAGTATGAACAACAATTAAATCCTATACAGTTGTAAGAGTAACTTAAATATGTAGATCTGACAATCATTATGTTTTAGTAAACATTGTTTCCAAGCCAATTTTCCTATTAGAAACTTGTAATTACATGTATTAGTTATGTAATATTTGCTAGTAGTTTTCATAGTTTAGTATAAACAAATATCGGTACAATGTGCATTTATTTCAATATGTAAGATATATGCATTATGTTCTGAACAAGTCAGTAGAATGTTATATGCTTGTCATTTGCACTACTGAAGTTCAATATACTTAGATTATCATAGTACCTGTATGTTATTCATGTACCTTGTATTTCAGTCGATGAAGAAGTTCCAAGATCAGGGTCATGTCACATTTATAGTTTATCATTAACAGTATTCTTTGTCATGCAGCATTTTATAGTTAACATTCCCCGTCCATGTTTTCATATTTTTGGTTGTTCATATTTTGATACAGTGTGTAGTTGAAAGAAGCATTCCTTTTCATGTAAAACTAGTTTGTTTTGTTATTTATTATACAAGAAATAATTGTTAGTCAAGAAAGGGTGATTGTCATAATTAGATTTAATCCATTTTGTGCTTTTAATAATTGATATTTGATAGCTCTCCGTTACTGTTAAGTTAGTTAATCTACAGGTATACATGTATATAGGAAACATCAGCTACTGCTTCAACATCCTCAAAGGCTTGTATAGACATACATACAAACAATTCTGGATTCTGACATAATGCAACAGAAGACCATTTCCAAGTTACAGAATCATCAGCTAGATCAACAGGAGTTTTCCGAAGTTCATGACGGAGCAGAATGTTCTGCGGATCATGAGACGGCGGACTTAGAATGTTGCATCTTAAACTCCGCTGTAGATATTACCATATGGATCAGAGCCTTTTTCCACATAGGCCCACATTAGTTCTTGTTTATCTTGGTATATACCTACCTTCACTTCACCAGAATAAAGCTGCATTTGGACAATAATTTGTTGGTATATAATTGTAAATACCGTACAAGTGTTTGTTAGTGGACTCTGATCACTCCATTACATAGAGGCCTTACCTTACTCAGCATTGTCTGTACCCTAACTGTGTAAGGAGGGGAGGATCACCTTCAGCACCAGCACATCATCAAGATATTTAGAAATATACGTCCCGTTTACTTAATTGACGAAACTGCATGCGATGAGCCAACTCCAGTACTCAAAATTCATATCTTTGATAATAGGTGCCTTAGGACACTGATGTCCACAATGCCATATCACATTGTAATGTTCCTGCTAAATTTAGGGCTAGATATTATTCTGCCCATTTCAAGTGGGATTTATTATTGTACTTATTCTCGTTGTATTTTCATATGGTAGTTTTCTTAAATAATTCCTCCAAAACCTGTTTAGAGATATTTAAGCATATTTTTCAGTATCTTAATTGTTTTGTCAACCTTTTCAAACAGATTACCTACTGTATAGTATATATACATTCATCTTTTTATTATAAAACGGGGAGGAGTGTAGTGTAAACGCATTGTATTATTGTATGTGTATTGTTATGCATGACCTCTGACCCTGGTCCACCCCAGCCTTACCTGGTCCAATCTACTGGAGCTCCAGTTCTGATCCTGCCGTATACCGCACCACACCTGTTACCCTGTTTTTCCTTATATATTTTTACCATTGTCTGTTGTCTGCCACATATTGTCAGGTAAGACACCAGATATTTGAACTATATGTTTTGTAGTTTCTCGGCTACACAACAATATATACAGTCGTACTAATTTTGTCCTCATTATGTCGTTATCGCTGTTTTCAGTTTGACTTAAATTGATGTTTGGTCAGTATAGAGTTTCAGAGCTCATCATATGAATTATATTTTACATTATACATAATTAAAAATATTTCTCTTCATTGATGAGTTGTAGATCGAGCTGTATAGACCATGGTTATCGGCCTACCACCTTTCGTTATGTAGTGGAGTGCATAATTTTTCAGATTTAAGAGTTACCAACACATGTTGTATAAAAATATACTGTTTTACAGTTTGACCATTTGGAGGGCATAGCCAATAAAACATTTCCATTAAAATTGTTATCTGAAACGTGCACAGTTGGATCCACCTGTATTTTTATTCATTACGCTAAAGGTGGCACATTTAGTCTTCAATATGATGTTGAATTGACAAAGCTCCAAATAATTCCAAATTTAAAAGAAGCTGCAGAAAAAAAACATATTTCATTTATCTTGTACAATATTACTATAGATGTTTCTAAATTCAAAATGTTGGGATTTTTATCAGATCAGGAAAAAACTCTTTGGGCATGAGATTCAAAATGGCAAAGAGTTTGGATTGCCATTTTGAACCACAATTTGAAAGTTTATTATGTATAGTTTATTATCTACATGTATATGAGGGTTGTCTGTAAAGTTTGTGGACAACCTTGATAAAAACTTACTGACATGAATAAAATGTATAAAACTATTATTTTTGTTAAATTCGTGTTTAATTTTATCAATATGCAAACTTTTATCATAATAGAAGCATAAATAGGGATAATTTTATTAAATGCAAAATGATCCTGAATTAAACCCACAGCATCAGATAAAAAAATTATGATGTTACCCAACGTCAACACTAAATAAAGTAAACTTTTCTCAAAAGAAATGTGTTACTTTACCCAGTCATCAAAGATGTGCACAATCCCTTTTTTGGTGGAGGAAAGTGTATATTTTTCCATTGGCTGAACTGTTGTTTTGTTTTTGGAGCATAGTAGTGGAACCAACTTTCATCAGTTGTAACAATCCTGTCCAAAAAAACTTGTGCTGCCTCTGTCAATTTTTTTAACAAACTGTCTTGATAATTCTACTCTATTTTCCAAATTTTTACTATTCAAAAGTCTTGGAACCCATCGTGCACAGACTTGACTCGTATTTAAATCTGGAAATAAAATGTCATGTACCGAAGTCTTTAAAACTTTAAAACATTTTTTTGCAACTTCACGAACTGTTAACGTTAGTCGCCAATCACCGTCAAAATGTCATGAACTTCATTGTTCACGGCTCTGAAATTTCAAAATGAAGTTTTTACATGAGTTTTTGATAGTGATGGGCCGATTATCGCCGACAATCGAAAGTCGGTCGCTAAATGACTCCCGATGTTGATGATCAATTAAGATTTTCATAATCGATTGTTTAAAAAAAAATTTTAAAAACTGTAATTTACGAAAATTCTTCGTACGACGACTTTTTTTCAAACATTAAAACGAAAATAGGTTTAAACAAAATGGCAACGCCATGTGCAAGCCTCATGGACGAGGCAGATGCTGCAAATCAAGATCCAATTAGTATAGCAGGGGAAATAGTTAAAAAGAAGACTACATTGTGCAAATGTTGACTTGCTCATTTTCTTGAAGAAAAACCTTGAAAGGTACTGGTGAAACACTGAAGTTGTATGTCATGTGACTCGGTCAGTTGTGAACTGTCTAGTTATGATGTTTAAAAACAGTTAAAATTGTTTTTGTTGAATGTTTTTGAAATGGGATTTGAACTCTGAATTAAAATTAATTTGTAATATTTTAAATTGTTTATGTTTATTGTTTGAAGTTTGAACTTGTTCCTATCTTCCTAGTTATTATAAATGGTACAACATATTTTTATTTCCTAATTTTCTTTTATTCTAACCAGGTGCAGTAAATAAGATTGTATGTGCATAATAATATTTAAATTTTATTAACATATTTGATTTATTTGAATAAATATTTGATAGCTTCAAACAACTGAAACAAGTACATGTATATTACTGTATGTACAACGCAAGACGCAAGTTTTTGTTCAGAGAATTGTTTTATTCAATTTATCATAATTTTAAAACTTTCAATTATTTAATCGATTATACACTTTCGATTATTTCCGATAATCGATTATTAAAATTTTCCGATTTCCCATCACTAGTTTTTGATATTAATTCCAATTCATTTGCCTGAAGTTTTCTAGTGGTGCTAAATTTTGTTTATACATTTTGAAAACTTGCTTTGGGATTTGGTATTCAACCCTACCTCTCCCCCCCCCCCCATTGGAAAATGTAAGTCACACAAGTCCCTCCCACCAGTTCTCTCCTGTTGCTTTTTGCTTTGGCCGGTTACCTTTGGCAGCAGGTCTTGTTATCAGTTACTGGGACTCATAAATTAAGTCATGGCTCAGATTTCACTGTTAAACCTTGAAATGTATAAAAACCTTGCTCAACAATTCTACCACTACTTTCTTTGTATTATCCTGGATAAGACTTGAACTTTCAGTTTTAATTTATTTTCAGATGAATCATTAATTGACTTACATTTGAGTTGCTGAAATGAGTGAGGTAGCAGTTTTGACACGGCACCTCTACAAAAGCTATGGGAAGGGCAAGTCAAAGCTAGAGGTCCTAAAGGACCTTGATATGACAGTGACAAGAGGAACAATGTAAGATACAGTGTTGTCAAACATATCAATATAATTCTCATGAATAAGTCCTTATTGGAGAAGGAAATCAGAGTTCTACTTCTGTTTAAAGGGATACATGTACATGTATATTTATCCCCATTTTATTTTTGTCCCTTTTGCCATCGTTGTCAGTGGGCAAATTTTAGACTGGGCTAATTCAAAACAAATTTTATATTTACTGTGTTACTATGAAATAGTTCTTATCCCACAACTGTGTCTGGGTGAATTCGAGATGGGGCGAAACTGTTTCCAAGTGTAGAAGAGTGAAAAAAAGAAACATGGAGTGAAAATAACCCTGTATATAGTATACCAATATTAACAAAATTAAGTGTTTCCTTTTGAAATGTTTTTGTAATCATCTAAACATTAAATATATTCATAAACTTTTATTGGTGTATTTTAGATATGGACTTCTGGGGCCTAGTGGATGTGGAAAAACAACATTGCTGAGATGCATTGTTGGAAGATTACAAGTAGATTCTGGAAATGTAATTGTCCTTGGCAACAGACCAGGAGCTAGGGGACACGAGGTTCCAGGAAGTTTAGTGGGATACATGCCTCAAGTAATTTTCTTGATAGGGTTAATCATTTGTACTACAGGCTCCTGAGGAGCTTAAAACAAATTTGACTCAGGCACTTGTCTGGGTTAAAGGACTCTTTTATATAGCAATGCTTAATAAGACTTTCATAAAAATATATTTATTATAACTTATATCTCATCCTTGTTTTTGAAGGAATGCATATTCTTAAAAAAAATAACACACAAACTTAATTTAAAACATATATATATATTCATTGTTCATTGTGAAGTAGGGTCGTTATGAAAAATAGTGTATTTAATTATTCTTTTACGTTATGTTGTTAGTCAAGTACAGAACTTTGTAAAACATTCCTGACCCTGATTGACACAAATAGTGTTATCACTTAATTTGTTCAGGATTTGTCTTTGCATTTTACTTGTAAACAAAACTTGTTTAGTTACTGCTGACCTAAAATTTATCTATCTCCCTACATCTGATAATATATTGAACACATTAGACTTGTGTACACACAAAGTACACACATAGTGTATGACACAATGCTGATAACAGATTGATTTCAATTCTTACAAATAATGTCGCACAGAAGGATAAAATCTTGCATTCATTTAAAATTTAACTCGTAATAATTTACTACTGATTTCCACCAATCATTTACAAACTCATCCTCATCTCTCTTTGTTTTCTTTTCTTTTTTTTTATCATTAAATGAGTATGATAATGCTTATATTTCTGGAGTAACCTTTGCTGTACAACAGGCATGCTGGTCTTTCAGTCTTCTTTTTCAAATTTATGGCAAAACACGGATCTTCATAATGTCAATGTTTCAACACATGTTGTTTAGTCAATTTCTACATGATTATGCATAAATTTTGAAGTAAATGTGTAAGTTTATCTGCCACTGCTGTTTGTATTTTGATGTCAAATCGATTTCCTAATCTCTTCCTTTTCAGATGTCCTTAACCTAGTTGCATATTTAAACATTGACACAGTAATTTATGCAATGTTGGCCAATGTCTAGGCTATTATTTTAATTCTCTTCATGACCCAGTTAAAGGGCTCATTTTAGAGACAGACTGTTGCCTCTTGACAACTTCAAATACAGACAGGCACTCACGAGAGAGAGAAAGAGAGAGAGAGAGAGAGAGAGAGAGAGAGAGAGAGATTTTATAACTCACGTTTATGAAAATGATTAATGTAGCAGATAAATTGGACCTGAGCATTTATTAAACTTAAATAATTATGACAAAAACTCTTTCAATTTCATTTCATTTATAACATTTTGGTAAAAAGAACAACATATTTTTTTTCAAATCTATCAACCTCATTTTGTATTTTTTTTTAAAAAGGAAATTGCATTGT